>NW_019384858.1:371210-386425 GCF_000671375.1 Centruroides sculpturatus
AGTTAACCTTCACTACAAACAAATACAGTCACTGCGAGAGTTTTTCTACAGGAAACAAGAAACATCACAGTTACATAAAGCAGTAACTCTAGCAGACTCAAATAACACACCATTAAACTTACACTCACATCATATGAACACGCACAACATATAAAAAGTATAGACACCATTAAAAGCCATTGTAAGCTTGAAAAACACTCCATGGCATCCCTACAACCTGGCCCAGGATTTTTATAACAAAACTATATCAAACAGCTGGTTAGCTTGGGGATGCCTGTTTGGTGAGACGGAAGGGTTCATGATTGCCATACAGGATCAGGTCATAAATACTAAAAACTACAGAAAACACATATGCAAAGATACAACACTCACAAATGACACATGCAGAAAATGTCACACAATGCTGGAAACTATAAAACACATCACTTCTGGTTGCAAGTTCTTGGCACAGACGGGTTATATACATAGACATAATCAAGTAGCAAATATAATACTCCAAGAATTTGCAAACAAAAAACATATTATTCGACATCCACAATCCATACTACAAATACATTCCACAGACAGTATTGGAAAACAATATGCACAAAATGTACTACGACAGAGCCATAATCACAGATAAAACAATTTACCACAACAGACCAGATATCACAACCATTTACAAACAATAAAATCACATACATTATGGACATAACCATTCCAAATACTCACAATGTACAAAACACATGCACTGAAAAAAAATCAGCAAGTTACACAGAATTTGCCCAAAAAATAAAACATCTGTGGAAGATGGATAGGGTGCTTATTGTACTGTACCTGTTGTTTTCTCCTATACAGGTGTCATACCACACACACACACACACACACACACTACACAAAAGCCTGGGAACATTACAGTTGAATAGAAACACATACATCACCCTAAAGAAGGCCACTATATTGATTACATGTCTTATTATCAGGAAATTCCTGAATACAAACATACACACTAACACATTTATTTAATTTTTGTGTTGTTTTGGTTGCTATACCTCGACTCCAGTATGGCATAGTACACAGCAACCAGTGTTAACCGAGTATAACTCATTAAAACCAACATAATAATAGTATTTATTCCTTTTTGATTTAATACTAAAATCATTTAATGTTCGAGACTGCATACTATTAATACCAAAAGACTTACTATGACATCTTATCTAAGATAAGGTGTCTTAGTAAATCAAATATAAAATCAACGTACCACGAACCTGTTTCCGGTGTGCTTCTCTGTAAAACAGTGTTACAAACGTTTTCGAACTTGTAAGTTCTTCTTCAGGTAACATCTAAGCGAATGCCTTTCAAATTTAAATTCAACCAAAAAAGAACTTCATTAAGAACTGTATCGCACGTATCGATGGCGTCATTGACGCATGCGCCCCTTTGCAGGTTGTAAATTATCGTAAGTTCTTGTCTACAAGCACCTGCCATGCCATTGACAGGGTGATTTCGTCTTTGCTGTTAATACAATTGTCGTCTTTTAGTGTAGCCATACATGGTTCGTGGTACGTTGATTTTATATTTACTTTAACCCGGTGTAGTATATTGCCGATTGGCTTAGTAAATCATTTAATGTTTCTTATTATTATTAATGCCAACAAAAAAAAAATAAATTTTATCTTAGATATTAAAAATTTTAAATATTTTGAATTAAATTCTAAGTGATAAAAATATATATTACAATAACTATAAGAAAATAGAAAATTAAATCAGGATTTGTAATTTAAAACAAAACCTAGGATAATTAATAATTAACAACATATTGTGTTATTTAATTTCAAGGAATACTATGACTATTCCTTCTATAAAAATATTCTTAAAATTTAATTTTAATTTTAAAATAAGTTAGAAAAGCAATATGAATATTATATAATAAGTAATGTTTGTCACTTCCATGTTATTCTGCATATAATAACTTTACATTTTTTTTTGCTGCATCACACATTGTCTCAAAAGGTACTAAAACACATCTATATTTTTCAGCACTACTCCTTTATTAGAAAAAATGTTTTTGGCTACTTTTAGGGGATTGCATCAAGTTGTAATAAATATAAATTAAACATTTAAACCAAATAAATTGGTTTATTTGGTACTAATGCTGGAAAGTGTAGACAGTGTCTTTTATTATTGACTGGTTCCAGGTTTTAGGAGAGTTTTGTATTAAAAGGGACTTTAAACATGAAAAATATTTAAACTGATGTGGCATTTATTATGTAACCAAAATACCTATTATTGGGGCATAATACACCATAATGATCTTATAATAATTAACAATTGATATTTGGACTGCAGATGTAAGACACCATCAATTGCAAAACAAAGTTCTATTATTGAAAAAATGAAAGTAAAAATGGATGAGCGCATCTTAGAATCAAGGAGATTGATTCAAAGATGAAATCTTTGATGGTATCAGCTCTCTTCTAAAACATTTAAGTTATTTATTTTTTTTATTTTCCTGCTGCTAAAAATACTTTATAAAAAATTAAATTGATCATTAATTCCTTTAATAGAAAAACATTATTCAAACATAAACCTGACAATATCAGTTTAATAAAAATAATTATTAAAAAACTAGAATGATTAAATTTAATATAATCATCAATATTTAATAATTATAATAATAAAACAAGTTGAAAAGGCTCTTGCACAACTTTCCTGCTTCCTAAACAGAAAGTCTAATAATTTTCAATTGTAACACAATTTAAAATTTAAATAACAATAAAAGCTTAAAAAAGGTAATTTTGTTGAATTACAAAAAATTTCTCTATATTTCAAATAATATTTAAGTTTAAAAAAGACTTAAGAGTGGGGACAAAGTTAAAATTTTGTGGTGCTCTTATTTAATACTCACTATATTATTTGTAACATTTATTCTTATTTTAATACTATGTGTGGACTTTATTCTACAATTCAAATTTAATCACTGTCGGTTAATATAAAGTCTTTTTTAAAAACTCATATCCACAAAACGTTTCTCTATCTTTTAAATGATTGATAAATGGAACAGCTTGTAACTTGAAGAGGGCCACTAAAGGTAACCAAAAACATCCCTACTTCTAAATAAAGTTGCTGGAATAAGTACAAAAGGTGTCATTGTGTGCATATATATATTAAAGAGTTCCATATATATTCCATTTATATATTTAACCAAGTAAAGTTATATCTAAATCTAATATACTTCTGGAAGCAAAGACTTGCTCGGGATCCAGGTGGCATAACTGGCAAGCGCACCGCACGGTAAGCAAAGGTTGCGGGTTCAAGCCCCGTCCCAGGCTAGTTCTTTTATTCCAGAAGGTTCTAAAATTTATTTAATAATTTATTTATTTAATTTTAATAAAAAGTAAAACACATCTGGATACGAGTCCAATTTTGCTTGCCATGTCTAATCACCAGGAATAACTATTTCCATTGCAGAGACAACCTTTCTTTAGAGGCTATGCCTCTGCACAAACAAATATTATATTTTTAATTGTGTTGGGATTGTCACCTGTGGACATTTTAAACTGTTTTACATATTTGTGCAGAGGCATAGCCTCTAAAGAAAGTTTGTCTCTGCAATGGAAATAGTTGTTCCTGGTGATTAGACATGGCAAGCAAAATTGGACTTGTATCCAGATGTGTTTTACTTTTTATTAAATTGTAATTCTGCCAGCCCTTTTCTACAAACAAATATTAATTTTAATTATTAATTTACTTAAGAGATGGCACCTAACGCCTACCTCTAATGTCAAATTACTTTATTCCAATCATTTAATTAGCCATATTATAGCCCGATATTTAGGCAATCGTTTGGTAATTTATTAAAGAGTTTCAGTTTAATATGTAACTTTGATGAGAGAAATGTAATTATTAAAAATAAGCATAAAAAATTGATTTTTTTTCAGTCTTCTTCTCCATAGAAGACTAAAAAGAATCATATAATACTGCTGAATTTTAAGTGAGCTTTAATATGACTAATTAATTATAAAGATATTCCACAATTTGGACTAACAAGGTCCAAACTATGGAATAGCTACACCTATGTCCCTCTCCAATTTTGATGAATTTTGGTTTAAGTGTTTGATATGATAATACAGTCATCCAAACTGTTTCAATCTATGGGCCATAATAAGTGGGTTATGACTAATTGAAAGTGAAACTACTTCTCATGGTAGACTAGTAATACAATAATTTGGTCACATGGGTGTTGATTTGCCTGAGAAGAGAGAAGCAAAGAGAAAGTCAATGGCATGTTTGTTATCCATGCTGTAATATTGTATCCCTCATTAAAATACCAATATAATTTAGCAAGAGTATAGTTAAATATCAATCTTGGTTAAATTTTGAAGTATCACAAATAGTTTTCACATTAGCTACATTACATTAATAATTAATTATATCAATATTTTCAAAAACACTTACATCAATACTTTAATGCCACTTATAAACAGTTACATTAGTAATTTAATAAAACTTAAGAAATGAAGTCTAACTGGTAAATCCAAGAAGTCATTTCATGCAGTGAGCTTATCTTATTTATTATCTCAATCAGGACAGTAACATCTAGTATATTCTCAATAGTAATTAGTTTTGGCAATTACATTAATATTAATATCCTTTACTCACAAAAGGGAGAAACAATGCAGAAATAATAATGACTTTCAATCCATAAACAGTGCACACATAAGCACTTGTGACAGTGAACAGATTTTATAAATCCACTTTGATCACAATCTACAGCATCACAAAACTAATCTCTATATGAAGCAAACTTCTTTGACAATAACAAATTTTTCTCTATGAGTCAGAACCCAGAACACCACAAGTAATGAATCATAGATTTGAAAACATCAGCAGATAATTGAAAGTGCAAGAGAGATTACAGCTTAAAAAATGGTTAGTTTACCATGTCAAAATACTATCCAATTAAAGAAAGAGATAACTACTGTCTATCAACATTAAACAGTTATTATAACATCATTGCAAGCACTTTCAACATTTTATCAATGTCATCTTCATGCAAAGAAAAGAACATTAACTTTGATACATTCAGATAAATTTAAAAAAATGAAACATTAAATATTTGAAAATGGAATACACATTTTCATCGTTATATTTAAACCTACTTAGGGATGAGAATGGCACACGCATAGAGATATATTAGTACAAAATAACAAGATAAGCATTTACATGCTGTTAGTAAATTTAGAATTACAGCCAGTAGGCAATACCACGGTGACATAAATGTTAAAAGTCCAAACTTTTAAAATGCGTACCCAAATTCTTAAGAGATCTGATGTAGATTTATTGATGTTCCAATCTTTCAATAAATAATGCCACCCAGATAAAAGTAACTTTTTTGTCAACACATCAGAAGCGAAATCTCATTCCATATCAAGAGCAAATTTTTTTCCATCACAATCCTAGAAAGTTCTACAGTGCACTTGCTATTATAGATATTGTTCTGGCGTTCGGTAAGACGGATTTGTAATTTTCTTGTTTTGAGCCCGACGTAAAAAACTTGTTTGCATCGCTATCCGGCCGTTCTAATAGAAACAAATAAACTCCCTATTTTTCTAGCGTGGATAATACATCTCTGGAGTCTGCATAAGGTTTAACATCCCCTTATCGCTTTCGTATATTAAATACCGTAGATTTACATCAAATTTTATAAAGTAAAATCAACCACAATAACGATCAATGTAAGTCAAGAAAAAATAATAGTGCCATAAAACAAATATGAATTTTTAAAACAGGAAATATTCCACGTACAAGTCGACCCCCCTATAACACTGTTGATTATTCTGTTTTATACGAATTCCATGTTGAACGAGTCACTTAGATTTTACAAATACGTGTGCTGGGCTGTGAAAGGCTCACGTATTTATAAAATCTAAGTGACTCGTACAACATGGAATTCATATAAAACAAAATTATCAACAGTGTTATGTATATATTTTTCCTTCCGAAAAAGTCCACGTTAGTCTGCATTGTATAGGTTAGCAATAAATGGAAGCATGCACAAAAAATAAAATTGTCAAACTTCGAAACTTCATTTATACATTTAAAATATAGGTAATAAAAAAATTTAAAAATTAAATAATGTATAGGTGATATTACAGAAAAAAGAAATACAAAATATCGACAGAAAATCGTCATTTTCATTACGTAAAAACCACGTTAGTACATAAATAAGTTTACAGACATACTTACACTACAATTCCATAAGCACCTTCTCCGATATATGATAAATTAGTATATCTAGGTCCTACTTCGAAAGCTTGTCCTCTTACGGTCTCTACAAATCGACTCTCGGAACTCGATCCCGCCATTTTGTTTAGGAAATCAAACGGAGACAAAAAGTAAAATACAAAATAACGTACGTATTGAACAAAAAAATACAGCCCAAAATCCTACTCTTAATTTCAAATTTTACAATATAATTTGCATTTTTTTTAATTATTATAATTACTGTTTATATATAAAAATTATTAATATATTGAAATATTTTTTTATTTGTTGATAAAAATAAAATTAAACGTTTCCTCAAGTACAGGGATGTACTATTGGTGGCCGAGTGGATTTTTTAACTCTTTTCGTCCTGCCCGCACTAAGGCCCGTTTTAGCAAACCCGTTACGGATTCGACCAGGCCAATAATGAGGTGGCCGGAAAGTGAGGGACGGGGCCCGACATATTCGGACGGACCACCTTCCCGAAAAATTTCTAGGATTTTTGGACTCGTGTAGATTCCAGGTTTCCCAGAGCGGTAGGCGTCTACCCTAACCGGTCGGCAATAAGGCCAGTCGATATATATGCGCTACGCTCGCCACTAGAATTAATTTCTCAGGTTGCCGATAGCTGGCGTGAGAATAGTGCTGTGCGATGCATCGATGTGACATCGACACATCGATGTTTTTGTTCGTCGATGCATCGACCTTCCGATGTTTTTGAAACATCGATCCTGNTATTTATATATTATTTTAAAAAATTAATTTAGTCAAATCAATTCTTTAATTTAAACTTGCTGTAAAAAAATTTTTATTTTGTTTGAAAACAAAAAATTTTACACTTCAATCATTTCATTTCAAAATGTAACAAAAATTAAATAACAAACATATAGACTGGTATTTTAATTAAATTCAGATTCAGACAATAATTGTTTATTAAGAATTGACAAAAAGATTTCATATCATTGAATGATACAATAATATTTAATATTCCATACTTTGATTCTCATCTTCATCACTCTTTGTTCCATAAATCTCTTGATTTCGTCTTTTAAATTTTTTTGAACAACTGACTGTAGTCATATCATCATCATTATCACTTTTGTTTTTTTTGGAATTTTGATCTACTTTAATTTCAGGAAAATTCATTAATTTTGTAACTTTTTCTGGTGTTTCACAATACTGTAAATGAAGTTGTTTTCTTTCTTGTAATGATGGGCATTTATTCTTAGGAGAATCTAGCATATCATTGGATCCTATTTTATCAATAAAGAAACTATTATTAAAATCTTCAACATCAGAATTTAATTTAGACACATCTTCAGTTTGAGTGATTGGCTGAAAATCTTCCATAATATTTTCATCTGATTCTGATGAATTTTTGCTTGGTGCATCAGTATCACTATCTAAATTTATCTCATCAGGATTGATAGAGGACTGAGAATTAATTGTAATATTCATTTCACTATCATTGATAAATTCTCTGATGGTTAAAGTATCAAGTGATTTTCCTGAAGATAAAAGAGTTAAAGGATCTCTCACATTTAATTTTTGACAAAACTGCACAGTTTGAGGATTAATATGAACTTCTGGAGTTTCAATTTTATCTGAAAAGGAATGAATTGGTGCAGTAATCTGAAAATTTTTTGGTATTACAAAATTTAAATTCATTAATTTTTTTATTTCCTTTTTCTCAAGTTCTCTAATTTTGAAATCCCATCTTTCTGAACCTCCAGGTCCTGGCATGTATGAAACTCTGTTGTCAACATTTAACAAATGATCAGTTAATTGTAGAATGCATAACCACTCTGGATCATATTTTAATTCGACAGGTAAATCACATTTTTCTCCAATATCAAGAATTTGAAGAAAGTTTCTTTTTGGTAAGCATTTATCAAGAGCTAGAAATTTAGTGACACATGAACCTTCATCTGAATTATGTTGTACAACAGCAGCAAATTTACAATGCAAATGAGCTGCAAACCAATATTTTGGTTTTAACTTATGCAATAATTCTTCTGCAGGCCTGCTACCAAGTGTATTCTTCTCTATTTCATCTCTAAAAAAACTTTTTTGCTTCAATAGTGCATTCT
Source organism: Centruroides sculpturatus (assembly GCF_000671375.1). Classification (NCBI taxonomy): domain Eukaryota; kingdom Metazoa; phylum Arthropoda; class Arachnida; order Scorpiones; family Buthidae; genus Centruroides; species Centruroides sculpturatus. The sequence continues at coordinate 379,547 of NW_019384858.1, forward strand.
TATTTCCATAATGATATATTCCTCTTGGCCAATCGTGTGAAATAAAGATATCAATAGGTTCCGAAATTTGTTTTAATCGGAAAACATCAATATTCCTAATATGGTAAATACTCCTTTTTGTAGATTCGTCATACGGTGGATATTCAAATCGACCTTTCAAATAATCGTGACCTTTATAAATGCCCGAAAGACCACCTATTCTCAGATTTCCAATATTTATTACATTGGCATAACCGAGATAGTAAATATTTGGGCAAACCCATCCACCAAAAGGTAATTCTGATAAATAATTAGAAGCTTCGTGATTTCCGCCTATAAATATCGTAAGTATTGGAGCTGTCTTTTCACCAGAATAATACTTATAAAATGTATTCATTTTTTTATAAGCATTTGGTACTGCCATGCACTTTAAATCAGTTTGATTACGTACAGCTTGGAAATCACCACAAATTATCAACAAGTCAACCTTTATATTATTCTGTTCTTCAAGAAAAGCAATAGTTTCATATATTTTGTCCAATTCCCCATGTGCACAACCTTCTACAGCTATCTTCATGATGATTATTTAAAGATATGATGATGCAGATGTTATTCAAGTTGCAGTTCACAGGGATATATTCGTATCAGAATTAGTCAATACTGTAAAAACAGGAAATTTTTAACATAAACATTTTATAAAAGGCTGTTCTGTTGCAGAATTTTCATCATTTTTAATATAATTTAGTACCAATAATATTGAAAACTGTCATTTTACATAAATTTTTAAATGCAAAATTGAATTAAGACAAATAATAAATACCATTATATACATTTCTACTACTTTTTATCAGTAAACAATAGCAGCATATGTTGCTAATTACACGAAAAATAAAGCATTGATATAAAAAATTAATTAGTTATAACTGAAATATAAAAAAGCTTTTCAAAAAATATAAATTTAAATTAAATGCATTGTTATGATAAAATCCTGTAAAAAAATTAATTTAGTAGAAACTAATCATGCTTAATAAAACAGATATTATCATCATTATTTACATATTATTTTATAATTCCATTGAAGAACAATTTCATGAATTTTACAGCATAAATAGAATGATTCTCAAGAAATTATAAGAAAATAAATACTCCTCATAATTAAACTGAAACTAGAACAAGTATATTTTTGCATGGAAAAATTTATATTGGAACTTACACAGTAATAAATTTAAAAACTATTACTAAACAGAAACGACACAAGAAAATGTAGCAAGAGATGGTGTCAATTTAAATTCGTAAATATTTAAAAAGTATATCAAAATAAAAATTTAGAAACAGTGCAAAATTATTCATTTCCATATTTTCCACTTCATGTATTCATTTACCATAAATTTTAAAAAATACAATTTTTTTTGGCATTACCAAACTCTATTTTTTTATACAGCAACAAATATTATAAGTTGTTTTAAAACAGATTTTTTAAAATAAGTTTAAAGGCGATGATGATAATTTTTTTATTATGAAGTATACTATGATCAGTCTCTACTAAATGAATTACAGTAAAACTTCTCCAACTCAAACATTTTTTTTAACTTGAAGAAAACAAAGCACTTGATAGGTCCCAATAGAATAGCATAGGGATTTAACATCTTCAATTAAAATTTCTTAATTCAAATTTTCTCCAACTCAAAGTTTTTCACAGTCTCCTGACACTGATTTATGCTACTTTCGACTTCCCCGACTCAAATTTTAGTATTTATTCTATCCAAAGTGATCCTAATTATCAAGTTTCCATAAAATTTTCACAGTTGTATCTACTCTCTAACACCAATTTTCAGACAAAGTTCCAGTCCAAAGCAAGAGGACCTCTCACTTTGGACTGGAATGTACATGCAACAAGATGTACCTGCAAAACTGTTTGATTCCATTAGTTACATTGAACATTTTGCTGAAAGGTATTACATGGACTGTTTAAAAAAACAAAAAAACACTATCAAAGATTCTTTATATAATGCAAGAGAGGTAAAAGTACAAATCCATTCAAAATTGGCATTTTTTACTTTATCGTTTTCTAGCTCATAATTAAGATTTTTCCTGCCAGTTGGAACTTTAAGTTAGAGAAGTTTTACTGTATATTCAATTTAACCATTTTATCATGAAATTAATAATAATAATAATCTCATGTACTGGTACATGGATTTATGCATCCACACAAAAAACAACTTTATCAACTCCTACAAATCACACATCCATATTCCAAGGACATAAGAATGGAGTTTGGCCTAGACAAATACAAAACACTTCACATACAGAAAGGAGTCCTGAAGCACTTGGAAATGGAAATGTTATTGAATCCATGGAAAAGGACAAGTTCTACAAGTATTTAGGATTCCAACAGGCCAAACAGAACATACACAAATAAAAGCAAAGTTCAATTAAAGAATACCAAAGTAGGTTAAACACTATCCTCAGAACACAGTTAAACACAAAATACACAGTTAAGGCAATAAACACATATGTCATTCCAGTACACACTTATTCTTTTGGAGTTATACATTGGATCTCACAGATCACGAGCAACTCAAAAGAAAAACAAGAACAACACTTACTAAGCGTAATCATCATCATCCTAAATCCACCATAGAAAGATTAACCATACCACATAAAGATGGCAAACATGGCCTGATTGACATATTAAACCTTCACTACAAACAAATACAGTCACTGCGAGAGTTTTTCTACAGGAAACAAGAAACATCACAGTTACATAAAGCAGTAACTCTAGCAGACTCAAATAACACACCATTAAACTTACACTCACATCATATGAACACGCACAACATATAAAAAGTATAGACACCATTAAAAGCCATTGTAAGCTTGAAAAACACTCCATGGCATCCCTACAACCTGGCCCAGGATTTTTATAACAAAACTATATCAAACAGCTGGTTAGCTTGGGGATGCCTGTTTGGTGAGACGGAAGGGTTCATGATTGCCATACAGGATCAGGTCATAAATACTAAAAACTACAGAAAACACATATGCAAAGATACAACACTCACAAATGACACATGCAGAAAATGTCACACAATGCTGGAAACTATAAAACACATCACTTCTGGTTGCAAGTTCTTGGCACAGACGGGTTATATACATAGACATAATCAAGTAGCAAATATAATACTCCAAGAATTTGCAAACAAAAAACATATTATTCGACATCCACAATCCATACTACAAATACATTCCACAGACAGTATTGGAAAACAATATGCACAAAATGTACTACGACAGAGCCATAATCACAGATAAAACAATTTACCACAACAGACCAGATATCACAACCATTTACAAACAATAAAATCACATACATTATGGACATAACCATTCCAAATACTCACAATGTACAAAACACATGCACTGAAAAAAAATCAGCAAGTTACACAGAATTTGCCCAAAAAATAAAACATCTGTGGAAGATGGATAGGGTGCTTATTGTACTGTACCTGTTGTTTTCTCCTATACAGGTGTCATACCACACACACACACACACACACACACTACACAAAAGCCTGGGAACATTACAGTTGAATAGAAACACATACATCACCCTAAAGAAGGCCACTATATTGATTACATGTCTTATTATCAGGAAATTCCTGAATACAAACATACACACTAACACATTTATTTAATTTTTGTGTTGTTTTGGTTGCTATACCTCGACTCCAGTATGGCATAGTACACAGCAACCAGTGTTAACCGAGTATAACTCATTAAAACCAACATAATAATAGTATTTATTCCTTTTTGATTTAATACTAAAATCATTTAATGTTCGAGACTGCATACTATTAATACCAAAAGACTTACTATGACATCTTATCTAAGATAAGGTGTCTTAGTAAATCAAATATAAAATCAACGTACCACGAACCTGTTTCCGGTGTGCTTCTCTGTAAAACAGTGTTACAAACGTTTTCGAACTTGTAAGTTCTTCTTCAGGTAACATCTAAGCGAATGCCTTTCAAATTTAAATTCAACCAAAAAAGAACTTCATTAAGAACTGTATCGCACGTATCGATGGCGTCATTGACGCATGCGCCCCTTTGCAGGTTGTAAATTATCGTAAGTTCTTGTCTACAAGCACCTGCCATGCCATTGACAGGGTGATTTCGTCTTTGCTGTTAATACAATTGTCGTCTTTTAGTGTAGCCATACATGGTTCGTGGTACGTTGATTTTATATTTACTTTAACCCGGTGTAGTATATTGCCGATTGGCTTAGTAAATCATTTAATGTTTCTTATTATTATTAATGCCAACAAAAAAAAAATAAATTTTATCTTAGATATTAAAAATTTTAAATATTTTGAATTAAATTCTAAGTGATAAAAATATATATTACAATAACTATAAGAAAATAGAAAATTAAATCAGGATTTGTAATTTAAAACAAAACCTAGGATAATTAATAATTAACAACATATTGTGTTATTTAATTTCAAGGAATACTATGACTATTCCTTCTATAAAAATATTCTTAAAATTTAATTTTAATTTTAAAATAAGTTAGAAAAGCAATATGAATATTATATAATAAGTAATGTTTGTCACTTCCATGTTATTCTGCATATAATAACTTTACATTTTTTTTTGCTGCATCACACATTGTCTCAAAAGGTACTAAAACACATCTATATTTTTCAGCACTACTCCTTTATTAGAAAAAATGTTTTTGGCTACTTTTAGGGGATTGCATCAAGTTGTAATAAATATAAATTAAACATTTAAACCAAATAAATTGGTTTATTTGGTACTAATGCTGGAAAGTGTAGACAGTGTCTTTTATTATTGACTGGTTCCAGGTTTTAGGAGAGTTTTGTATTAAAAGGGACTTTAAACATGAAAAATATTTAAACTGATGTGGCATTTATTATGTAACCAAAATACCTATTATTGGGGCATAATACACCATAATGATCTTATAATAATTAACAATTGATATTTGGACTGCAGATGTAAGACACCATCAATTGCAAAACAAAGTTCTATTATTGAAAAAATGAAAGTAAAAATGGATGAGCGCATCTTAGAATCAAGGAGATTGATTCAAAGATGAAATCTTTGATGGTATCAGCTCTCTTCTAAAACATTTAAGTTATTTATTTTTTTTATTTTCCTGCTGCTAAAAATACTTTATAAAAAATTAAATTGATCATTAATTCCTTTAATAGAAAAACATTATTCAAACATAAACCTGACAATATCAGTTTAATAAAAATAATTATTAAAAAACTAGAATGATTAAATTTAATATAATCATCAATATTTAATAATTATAATAATAAAACAAGTTGAAAAGGCTCTTGCACAACTTTCCTGCTTCCTAAACAGAAAGTCTAATAATTTTCAATTGTAACACAATTTAAAATTTAAATAACAATAAAAGCTTAAAAAAGGTAATTTTGTTGAATTACAAAAAATTTCTCTATATTTCAAATAATATTTAAGTTTAAAAAAGACTTAAGAGTGGGGACAAAGTTAAAATTTTGTGGTGCTCTTATTTAATACTCACTATATTATTTGTAACATTTATTCTTATTTTAATACTATGTGTGGACTTTATTCTACAATTCAAATTTAATCACTGTCGGTTAATATAAAGTCTTTTTTAAAAACTCATATCCACAAAACGTTTCTCTATCTTTTAAATGATTGATAAATGGAACAGCTTGTAACTTGAAGAGGGCCACTAAAGGTAACCAAAAACATCCCTACTTCTAAATAAAGTTGCTGGAATAAGTACAAAAGGTGTCATTGTGTGCATATATATATTAAAGAGTTCCATATATATTCCATTTATATATTTAACCAAGTAAAGTTATATCTAAATCTAATATACTTCTGGAAGCAAAGACTTGCTCGGGATCCAGGTGGCATAACTGGCAAGCGCACCGCACGGTAAGCAAAGGTTGCGGGTTCAAGCCCCGTCCCAGGCTAGTTCTTTTATTCCAGAAGGTTCTAAAATTTATTTAATAATTTATTTATTTAATTTTAATAAAAAGTAAAACACATCTGGATACGAGTCCAATTTTGCTTGCCATGTCTAATCACCAGGAATAACTATTTCCATTGCAGAGACAACCTTTCTTTAGAGGCTATGCCTCTGCACAAACAAATATTATATTTTTAATTGTGTTGGGATTGTCACCTGTGGACATTTTAAACTGTTTTACATATTTGTGCAGAGGCATAGCCTCTAAAGAAAGTTTGTCTCTGCAATGGAAATAGTTGTTCCTGGTGATTAGACATGGCAAGCAAAATTGGACTTGTATCCAGATGTGTTTTACTTTTTATTAAATTGTAATTCTGCCAGCCCTTTTCTACAAACAAATTCATAAACTTAGATCAAAAACGTTTTTGTTAAATTAAAATTCCTGCTGAAGACTAATTTTAAGGTGTGATCTTCATTTTATTGTCAGCAGCCCCTCCAATTCTAGATGTTACATTGACCACACTTACGAGGGCTGTTCGGAAAGTTCGCGGCCTCACATAGAAAAACAAACAAACTAATGTTAAAACTTTTTTATTTTTCAATGTAATCTCCTCTGTTAGCAATGCACTTATTCCAGCGATGTTCTAGCTTTTTTATGCCATCACAATAGGTCGATTTGTCAAGGTGTGCAAAATACTCGTTCACTTCAGAGATGACTTCGTCATTTGAGTGAAATCTCTTTCCAGCCAAGAATTTTTTTAGGTTTGGAAAAAGGTGGAAGTCAATGCGGGCCAAATCAGGTGAGTACGGTGGATGTGGAACTAATTGGAAGCGAGGTTCGTTTATCTTTTGTTCAGTGATTCTGGTGGAATGTGCAGGTGCATTATCGTGGTGGAACAGAAC
>NW_019384858.1:390788-394458 GCF_000671375.1 Centruroides sculpturatus
CACGTATCAAATAGAGCTAAGTTATCTGTACCTGTTCTTTCTTAATTTAGGTTACTTACGTTACTCCTACGCAAGTCCCTAGTCCCTAACTGTAACTGATTTAGAACCGGCATGCACGTTATTCTTCGCATTGTAAAATGACATTGCGCATGCGTCAGGAACTTCTATTCGAACAAACCTGGATTTTTTTTTCTTAAATTGTTTGAGTTTATCTTGATTGAACATCGATGTTCCAATGGGCATCGATCAAACATCGATGTGAAATCCGACATCGAAATTTAGCATCGATGCTTACGCAAACATCGATGTTTGACATCGATGTTAAAATTATAGACATCGCACAGCACTGCGTGAGAATAGCGGTTAGGGGAGAAGTTTGTTTATCTATTTGGTTAACCTGCTCGTAACTTTTTTTTGGCTCAACTATAATCTCTCTCTATCTCATTAATAATAAACACAATATAAATTGTGAATAACATATATCATAGCTCTTTTCTCACTGCAAACTAAAATAATTTACCCAATATTAACTCTTCTCCTTTTTGGTTGGGGAGACGGCGGTGAAAATGGTGGAGACTCCACGGGGAAGTGTATGATTTCGGGGTTGTACCGTAACGGTATGGAATCTGAAGATTTTGAATCTCCGTTGGATTCGGAATCTGAGGAGACAATTACTTCTGATGGGTGACGAAGCTTCATTTTTCAGGGAACCGAAATAAAAATTGTCCCGTTCGAATTTCGGGTGTTGTCGGATCACGTTAGGGATTTCATACTCTATTGGCCCGGCTGCCATAAGGGGTTTTTCTTTACCCTTCGAAGTGACCTCTTGACAACAGTCCTTCATAGTGTGATAAGCGATTTCAAATGACACTAATTTAATCTCTTTAATTTAATTAACTTCCCCATTTTCGATTTGAGCAACCTCCTCTCAGTTTATATTATTAGAAGCCTTCATTTAGTAGTAATATGTAAAAAAAAAAAAAAAAATTAACCAAAATGTCCAATTTTAAAAGTCATAAAAAATTGCGTGCAAGTGCTCATGCAGTGAATTTCAAAATTTTTATCATTGTCTCTTTCTTCTCCACTTTATTTCAGATGGTCCAACAAGAATAACAATTAGAACTAGACAAAAGCCTCCAAGATATTTCTAAGAATAAGATATAGGCCTACATTTCCTCTCAGGTTATTAACAAAAAATTCATTACAAATGTTTGGATTTTGCAAAAACTGGTGCAAATGAGAATTTTTTAGAAGAATTTTTATTTATTTTTTTATCCACAATACATCTATTTATACAGTAGCGGTTGTAGAAATTGCATTACCTACTATACCAAAAAGCGTTCAACAGATGCGCGAAGTAATCTATTTATAGAATTAGTACGATTTGCAATGATAACATATGTAGTACAGACAAAAAACCGAGAAGACTAAACAAAAAGAAAATGCAATATATTACATATAGTGCTAAATGAACTTTAGTAAGTGTTATTTCACACCACAGTCTCGTCGATACCGTTGGTGAGCAATTTGAGCACCATGGGCGTTCGCACAGAGGACAAACCGGCCACTTCACTCTGGAATCGGCTAAAAAATTCCATAAATTATAATCGTAAAAGTGATTGAGATGCGTAATCTTCACCTTCGACCATGGGACGCTTTGGTGCAATATTGAATTCCATGTCTACTTGTGAAAAAATCCCAAAATAATCAAATAAAAATTTATTGGTGTAATTATTTGTCTCCAAGCTTTTCCCTCCTGGAAAATTTTCTGCGGACGCGCATGATGAGCTCTATTGCGAGAACTTGTTACAGAAGCAAAAGTGAGTTTAAAATATAAAGAAAACATGAGACGAATGGATAATTATTTCGCGGTGAATGGACTACGTCTAGCCATAATTGCTTCACAGCTTTCGAGCATAAAACGAACGAATTTCTTCAACTATTTCACACCAAGCTCTTCTAATTTACCCCCAAAGTTACTGGTTTTTTAAGTCTTTTCTCAATAACTGCATTGTGCCAGATTGGGCAAGGATAAAACGAGTACGAAGTATGCAACTATGAAATTTTCCTTAATAAACCCGATTATTAAAGCCAAACGAACTGCCGAATTATCGGGCTATAAGCTCGATGCCGCTATTTTAAAGCAGCTGAGGTAGACAAGTCAAGAATACACGACGGCAAAAGAAGTACTGCAATGCATCTCGAAAACGAACTCGTAATCTTCCGGGCGACGGATGAAAAAATACATAAGGTCCGTCTTTTCTTAAATGCATTAAAAATGATTCCATTCAGGGTTGGCCCGAGAAATAGCAGGACCCGCTTCAAGGTTGTTGTACTTGGCCTTTTAATTAAAAAAAAATAGCAGTTTCGAACATCAGAATAATATTTTAATGGTAAACATACCATCCGTTAAATAAATTAGCGAAAGTTAGTTAACTTAGCGAATAATGAAATGATCAATTTTTAAATTTCTGAAGAGTTGGATCATGCTGAATTGCGGGGCCTTGTGCGATCTCACCGCCCGCTGGCCGGCCCTGATTCCATCCCCATCGATTGAATCGGAAAGGGCATTCTCGGTATCAGGATTTTTCATTACTAAAATAAAAACCAGATTGAGCTATTGGAGTATCGACCATTTCTGCTTTTTAAAATCTTAATACAAAATATTATTCAAAATTTTTGTTATGAAAATTACTTTCTAAGTTAGAAGTTTGATAAAAATTCAGTTTTTTCTCTAAATTTTTTCTATTAATATTTATGAAAATTTCTACGTAATNATTAAAAAACTAGAATGATTAAATTTAATATAATCATCAATATTTAATAATTATAATAATAAAACAAGTTGAAAAGGCTCTTGCACAACTTTCCTGCTTCCTAAACAGAAAGTCTAATAATTTTCAATTGTAACACAATTTAAAATTTAAATAACAATAAAAGCTTAAAAAAGGTAATTTTGTTGAATTACAAAAAATTTCTCTATATTTCAAATAATATTTAAGTTTAAAAAAGACTTAAGAGTGGGGACAAAGTTAAAATTTTGTGGTGCTCTTATTTAATACTCACTATATTATTTGTAACATTTATTCTTATTTTAATACTATGTGTGGACTTTATTCTACAATTCAAATTTAATCACTGTCGGTTAATATAAAGTCTTTTTTAAAAACTCATATCCACAAAACGTTTCTCTATCTTTTAAATGATTGATAAATGGAACAGCTTGTAACTTGAAGAGGGCCACTAAAGGTAACCAAAAACATCCCTACTTCTAAATAAAGTTGCTGGAATAAGTACAAAAGGTGTCATTGTGTGCATATATATATTAAAGAGTTCCATATATATTCCATTTATATATTTAACCAAGTAAAGTTATATCTAAATCTAATATACTTCTGGAAGCAAAGACTTGCTCGGGATCCAGGTGGCATAACTGGCAAGCGCACCGCACGGTAAGCAAAGGTTGCGGGTTCAAGCCCCGTCCCAGGCTAGTTCTTTTATTCCAGAAGGTTCTAAAATTTATTTATATCTAATCTAATATACTTCTGGAAGCGAAGACTCGCTCGGGGTCCAGGTGGCGTAACTGGCAAGCGCACCGCATGGCAAGCGGAGGTTGCGGGTTCAAGCCCCGTCCCGGGCCAGTTCTTTTATTCCAGAAGGTTCTAAAATT
>NW_019384858.1:399552-454198 GCF_000671375.1 Centruroides sculpturatus
CACGACCAGGTGGTGACCACGGGAGAGTTATTATTATTATTATTATTATTATTATTATGGAGATTGCAGGACGTATTAAATTATTTATAATTATTTTTCATTTTTTATCATTCAATTTCGAGATTTATTTTATAACTTAAAAATAAATATATCCTAGGAAACAGATCACTTTTTTCTCGAAATCCCGGGACAAGCAAAGGACCGGAAGATGAGAAACACTAACCGTCACTTTTACTGTATAAGCATTTCCATACCTTTTGACTCACCGGAAACTTTACTGTCTACATCAGTGTTTCCCAACCTTTTCTGTGCTATGCCCCACCTAAGCCTTTCTAAAATTCTTATGCCCCCCATAACATATACAGCGGCTATATGGTTAAATTAACTTAAACTCTGGACGAGTCCATTTTCGAATTGCCCTCTTAACAATCAAATTGCCCCCTGTGGGGCGTGGACCCCACGTTGGGAAACACTGTTATAGGTCTTGCCTTTTCTATACCTAACATGCAAGTTATTTCAACCGAAACATAATAGAATTTTATATGTTATCACTTCATTCTGCGTGCTATTTAGAAAAGACTCGGACAAAAGGAATCACCGAAAAATATTTAAATGAAACTGCTGTAGCTTGTCAAAACTGCCAATGTCTTCCGCTGTAATTGTAATGTGTGCTAGTATATTTGCGAAGCCTAAGCAGTTAAATAGTGACTGATACCTGGCAACAAATGTTTCTATTTCTTGCACAAATTAGGAGTTATTGTTTGGAGAAAATAAATTATGATTAAAATTGCAAAATTTGATTAAAAATATCGAATACAATAAATAATGTAAATCATGGCCCCCACATGATAGTAAGTGATAGGACCCTAGTCAGGAAACCGGGTTCGTCGGCGGCGGCATGAAGATGACCAGCTATATTTGTTGCTTCGTTTGGATTTTCTTGTGGAATGTTGAGTTCAATTTAATTAGAATATTTAATTCTTGACGTAGTTTAATATTCTAAGGTTTGCTGAAGACGTGGCAAAGAAACTCAACTTGTCGGGAGCGACTAAATAATCTAACAATTTTGTGCATTGGAAATCATTTAGCTAAACCAGGGGTCGCCAAACTTTTTTAACCGTAGACCCCCAACCACTTTCCAAAACATCACATTGACCCCCACCGTAAAGTTTTATCACAAGTGTAAGTGTATGAGCAAAAAATGAAACGTTGTGATTTCTGTATGAGCAAAAAGAAAAAAGGTTGTGGGCCTTTAGCCGCGTCAACCCCCTAATTGACCCCCTAGCCGCATCGACCCCCGAATGATGTTGATGTCGATATCGACCCCTGGGGGTCGATATCGACCACTTTGGCGACTCCTGAGCTAAACAAACAAATTTCAGTGACGTAATCGAAAAATTTGCTTGGGCAAAAGCCAGAAAATTTACTGCAAAATAATTTAATCGATAAATTCTTGGGTTTTGTCTTGTTGATGCGCTTTGTTTTTCAATTTCTGTCATTCTTTCAGTTCTTGTGTTGGTTCCTATTTTGTTTTTAATGTCGGTTGTTTGTTTGTTTATTTATGACAGCGCAACACTTGGGCTATCTGTCAAGGGGGATGCCTTCCGGGAGGTCTTTTTAAGGGAAACTGGCCCCTATTTAGGCGTTACAGACGTGGAGAAAATTCGGAAAACTCCACGTGGCCAGCCCGTCCTAGCGAGGCGCGAATCCACGACCGAACTCCCAGTATTCAGGGAACGAAGACCGCTTGGTAAAATTTGTCGGTGTAATTCGTCTATTGTCTCTAATAAATCTAATCTATGTTTTTGTAAATGCGTGCTTAATTTGTGAATCAAAATAGTATTTTTTTTTTTTTTTCATTTAGCTGTCTTATCATATCCCAAAGAGGCCGCGAGGCCGAGTGGTTAGGTCTCGGGTTTGAGTGGGGCTCGCCAATGATCCTGGTCTGGGGTCCCTGCTGTAGGATGTAGGGATCACGATGTAAATATTGTAAGATACAATTATTTAATCAATATTAGTTAAAATGTTTAATATATTTTGACTACTTTATAAGTTTATTTTTTTTAAATAAAAATTAAACAATTATCTCTTCGCTATCGTTAAATCTCGTAACACTAAATTTTCTATCGCTATTCGATAATAATTGCTATTTATAGATTTACATGGCAAAATATTTCTAAATATAAATATGTTCTCGTTTACGCTCCTACTTAGATATTATTTTTTAAAATCAATTTTTAATATAAATATTACCGATGAATATAGATAACAATACGGCGGGATAAAATAATATTTAACGACAAAATACGCCGTAATATACTTATTACCTAAGTAATTTTATTCTAAGAATATTTTATAAATGCCTACAGTATTATAATAATTAGTTTATAGTTTTATTTACACGTGTAGCTGATTATATTATTGACTGAATAATTTACTCCTGAATAATATAATTAAATTAATGATTAAAGTATAATCTTTAATCTCAAAAGACACTGTGACCATTTGGCCTTTTTCAAGCGCTACAAAAAGACAAAATAAACAAACAACAGAGGAACAAAAAGCGCATGAAAAGCTTTTGTCAATGTTTTTACTCGTATTTTTATTTACAAAGTAGAGATATTTTGTTTCGTTCTCGTTTAGTTTTAACATATTTGAGCTCATGTAATCAGTTAGTTTGCAGAGGATGTTATTTAATTCGTAATGCGCTGCTTGGGGGTTGTTGTTGGAATGTATTAAGACGATATCATCTTTTCATACGCTATTACTTTCGCTTTTGGTATCACTTCAAATAGGTCATTCTAGTAGACGTTGAAGAGTAATGGTGCAAGTATTGATCCTTGGGGGATTCCGGTTTTTCGGTGAGAAGCTTTTTGAATACGCATTGTTTACTTTTACTTGATATCTTCGGTTTAACAGATACGAAAGTGACATTGTAGAGGCACCTCTTAAGACAGTATTAAAGTTTTTTCGAGAATCCGGAGGTCCACGCTGTCAAAAGCTTTTGATAAGTCTAGAAATAAGGCTATTACTGAACGAGATTTGTCTAATTTGTTCGTAACTTCCTGTGGACGTATTAAATTATTTATAATTATTTTTCATTTTTTATCATTCAATTTCGAGATTTATTTTATAACTTAAAAATAAATATATCCTAGGAAACAGATCACTTTTTTCTCGAAATCCCGGGACAAGCAAAGGACCGGAAGATGAGAAACACTAACCGTCACTTTTACTGTATAAGCATTTCCATACCTTTTGACTCACCGGAAACTTTACTGTCTACATCAGTGTTTCCCAACCTTTTCTGTGCTATGCCCCACCTAAGCCTTTCTAAAATTCTTATGCCCCCCATAACATATACAGCGGCTATATGGTTAAATTAACTTAAACTCTGGACGAGTCCATTTTCGAATTGCCCTCTTAACAATCAAATTGCCCCCTGTGGGGCGTGGACCCCACGTTGGGAAACACTGTTATAGGTCTTGCCTTTTCTATACCTAACATGCAAGTTATTTCAACCGAAACATAATAGAATTTTATATGTTATCACTTCATTCTGCGTGCTATTTAGAAAAGACTCGGACAAAAGGAATCACCGAAAAATATTTAAATGAAACTGCTGTAGCTTGTCAAAACTGCCAATGTCTTCCGCTGTAATTGTAATGTGTGCTAGTATATTTGCGAAGCCTAAGCAGTTAAATAGTGACTGATACCTGGCAACAAATGTTTCTATTTCTTGCACAAATTAGGAGTTATTGTTTGGAGAAAATAAATTATGATTAAAATTGCAAAATTTGATTAAAAATATCGAATACAATAAATAATGTAAATCATGGCCCCCACATGATAGTAAGTGATAGGACCCTAGTCAGGAAACCGGGTTCGTCGGCGGCGGCATGAAGATGACCAGCTATATTTGTTGCTTCGTTTGGATTTTCTTGTGGAATGTTGAGTTCAATTTAATTAGAATATTTAATTCTTGACGTAGTTTAATATTCTAAGGTTTGCTGAAGACGTGGCAAAGAAACTCAACTTGTCGGGAGCGACTAAATAATCTAACAATTTTGTGCATTGGAAATCATTTAGCTAAACCAGGGGTCGCCAAACTTTTTTAACCGTAGACCCCCAACCACTTTCCAAAACCTCACATTGACCCCCACCGTAAAGTTTTATCACAAGTGTAAGTGTATGAGCAAAAAATGAAACGTTGTGATTTCTGTATGAGCAAAAAGAAAAAAGGTTGTGGGCCTTTAGCCGCGTCAACCCCCTAATTGACCCCCTAGCCGCATCGACCCCCGAATGATGTTGATGTCGATATCGACCCCTGGGGGTCGATATCGACCACTTTGGCGACTCCTGAGCTAAACAAACAAATTTCAGTGACGTAATCGAAAAATTTGCTTGGGCAAAAGCCAGAAAATTTACTGCAAAATAATTTAATCGATAAATTCTTGGGTTTTGTCTTGTTGATGCGCTTTGTTTTTCAATTTCTGTCATTCTTTCAGTTCTTGTGTTGGTTCCTATTTTGTTTTTAATGTCGGTTGTTTGTTTGTTTATTTATGACAGCGCAACACTTGGGCTATCTGTCAAGGGGGATGCCTTCCGGGAGGTCTTTTTAAGGGAAACTGGCCCCTATTTAGGCGTTACAGACGTGGAGAAAATTCGGAAAACTCCACGTGGCCAGCCCGTCCTAGCGAGGCGCGAATCCACGACCGAACTCCCAGTATTCAGGGAACGAAGACCGCTTGGTAAAATTTGTCGGTGTAATTCGTCTATTGTCTCTAATAAATCTAATCTATGTTTTTGTAAATGCGTGCTTAATTTGTGAATCAAAATAGTATTTTTTTTTTTTTTTCATTTAGCTGTCTTATCATATCCCAAAGAGGCCGCGAGGCCGAGTGGTTAGGTCTCGGGTTTGAGTGGGGCTCGCCAATGATCCTGGTCTGGGGTCCCTGCTGTAGGATGTAGGGATCACGATGTAAATATTGTAAGATACAATTATTTAATCAATATTAGTTAAAATGTTTAATATATTTTGACTACTTTATAAGTTATTTTTTTTAAATAAAAATTAAACAATTATCTCTTCGCTATCGTTAAATCTCGTAACACTAAATTTTCTATCGCTATTCGATAATAATTGCTATTTATAGATTTACATGGCAAAATATTTCTAAATATAAATATGTTCTCGTTTACGCTCCTACTTAGATATTATTTTTTAAAATCAATTTTTAATATAAATATTACCGATGAATATAGATAACAATACGGCGGGATAAAATAATATTTAACGACAAAATACGCCGTAATATACTTATTACCTAAGTAATTTTATTCTAAGAATATTTTATAAATGCCTACAGTATTATAATAATTAGTTTATAGTTTTATTTACACGTGTAGCTGATTATATTATTGACTGAATAATTTACTCCTGAATAATATAATTAAATTAATGATTAAAGTATAATCTTTAATCTCAAAAGACACTGTGACCATTTGGCCTTTTTCAAGCGCTACAAAAAGACAAAATAAACAAACAACAGAGGAACAAAAAGCATATGAAAAGCTTTTGTCAATGTTTTTACTCGTATTTTTATTTACAAAGTAGAGATATTTTGTTTCGTTCTCGTTTAGTTTTAACATATTTGAGCTCATGTAATCAGTTAGTTTGCAGAGGATGTTATTTAATTCGTAATGCGCTGCTTGGGGGTTGTTGTTGGAATGTATTAAGACGATATCATCTTTTCATACGCTATTACTTTCGCTTTTGGTATCACTTCAAATAGGTCATTCTAGTAGACGTTGAAGAGTAATGGTGCAAGTATTGATCCTTGGGGGATTCCGGTTTTTCGGTGAGAAGCTTTTTGAATACGCATTGTTTACTTTTACTTGATATCTTCGGTTTAACAGATACGAAAGTGACATTGTAGAGGCACCTCTTAAGACAGTATTAAAGTTTTTTCGAGAATCCGGAGGTCCACGCTGTCAAAAGCTTTTGATAAGTCTAGAAATAAGGCTATTACTGAACGAGATTTGTCTAATTTGTTCGTAACTTCCTGTTTGAAACGTAATAATGCGTCTATTGTAGAGCAGTTTTGTCTGTAAGAATATGGATAAGTGAATCACGTTTAGATTGACAATGTATTTCCAAAGTATTTTATAAAAAATTTTCTCTATTATTTTTACTAGCACGGGGATGATGATAATCGGACGGTAATTTTCTATGTCGCTTTTAGACCCTTTATTTTTATATTTCGGTATGACCATGTGGTAATTTAATTTATTCGGGAAGGTTGCTGTTTCGAAGGATTTGTTTATCAGAAAAGATAGAGGAGTAGCGATGACATCTGCAATTGTTTTATTAATTATGTCCATATTTAAGTTATCTATATCTGGAGCACGAGTTTTTAAGTTAATTATTGTATAATAGACTTCATTTGCGGTTGTATCCTCCAGTAAAAAAGAATTTAGGATTCTCGTACACGAATTTAACTGTAAGGATTGATTCATTCTTACCGTAGATACCCTGTTCCATGCACTATTTAGATTATCTGCAAAAATTTCGATTATAATTTTGTCATTTTCAAGTAGATTTCCGTAATTTATTTTTTTAATTGTTTTCAAAGCTTACCTTTTGTATTAATCATGCTGGAAGTCTTTCTTTTCGTCTTGGCCGCTTCTATATCGAAGTCCGGCTGAATCTGCGGAATTTAAAGACGAAAGGTAAGAATGTTAAATTCGATACACCATTCAAAAATGGGAATTAAATACGTACTAATTTTCTGCAAGTAAACTTAATGTCAAAAGTCTGTTTGGTATATAAGAATTTTCATAAATGTTATCTTTGTTGACATTTACGGGCTTACTGGAAAGCAAAGACGAGATCACGTTGAAAATATACAAAACACGAGCGTTAACTAATGCACGATGAGTTTGGAGTTAATCCTTGATTGATAAAATATGTTTTACCCTTTGTACTCTTATATAAAGATAAGATTATTTTCATTTGTCAAATACAAAAGGATGACGTCACGTCATTCTTTCTGTCGGAAAATATGCTAAAATATTTCATCTATTTTAATTAAATGAATAATTTTGTATAGAAAAACGTTTTTATTTTTATATCTCTGTAGAAGTGTACGATTCTATATTCGGGGAGGGGGTGAAAACCCCAACCGGTAGACACCCCAATGCGGAAAGCCTGGCAATGCATGGGATCTATCTACAAGTAGAAGAAATTTTTAAGTTGGTAAATAAAACTTCTGTAAAGAATATTATATTTTGTACATTTCATTACAGTAGAAAACCCCGAATTTAAAATTATTTTATAGATAGATAGGTGTTTTCTCTGTGTGTTCTCTGGTGTAGCTAATATAACGCTGGTTATCAGACTATATTTTACGTCATCACTTCTAGTTTATATTATTTCTGCAAAATCTTTTCGTTCATCCGTTAGCAAATTGCATTCTCGACAACATAAGTTATTAGTTTTTTGACAGAGACGATAAACCATTCGACAAATTTCTGTTATAGTCGACAAAGCCCGATGAAAATGCCGTAATAAATTATTTCTACAGACACGCGAAAACACGTCTACAGAGTAATTACTTTACAATTTTCTTTCGTTTTTACAAGAAATAAGTCCCAGAGGAACCATGTTCATTAACTATCCAAAAGGAAACACGTGTTTGCCCGCGAGGTTTAATGGGGATGTAAACAAAAAAAAATACTGTATTTGTTATTACGTGTTGGCAATGGCTATTTAATATTAAGCCTATTAGAAATCGATGAATATCGGTTAAAAGAACTCAGATAAAATTATCATTAACATAAATAAATACGTATTTTTTTTTCTATTACTAGTTTTGCAGATATACAAGAGTAAATCTCTCGAACTTTTTCAGTTTTGAAAGTATGATAACGAACATTTGATAATTAAACGATTACATTAAATATAATAACAAATAATTCAGATTCATAAATAAAAATAACTTAGTATCAAAATTATTATAAATACTTACGTTATCCGGTATATATTCTATACAGATTTTAAACCTAGTTTGAATGGGATTTTTTAAAATAATAATAAGACAATTTTCTAATATTCCTAATAAATGCCAATTAAATAATGTATAGGCTATATCCAATATATATATATACAATTACATTTTTTGTCAGGTAATTTCCAATTATAACATGCCAGAGGCTAGGAACAGATCTTGTCTCAAGCTTAAGGCACGAAAGAGCTCGTGACTATCCGGTTCCTGTAAGAGTTACTTAGTCACTATGGTCATTTGTGTAGCCAATGACTTATGAACGCGTGACCACGATTTTTAGAAATCGTCATTCCAATTCGAAGACAAGAGAAAATCTTAACGAAAATTGAATTAATATACTACTGCGAATTTAAGGTAGAAGCTTCCGTTTCCAGCATTTAAATGAATCTAAACGAAGTCGATGGAGTTTTCTTTTGGGCCGATATCTGAATCGTTAAAGTTGTGACAGATTAAAAAAGAAAATTCTGATGAGACCATTCTGCCATTTCTCCAAATAATTTACTTAAAATATTGATTATAATAGCAAATAAAATTTATTTGGGTTACATTTAAATAGAAGTATAGTTTGTTTTCTATGTAAGTTTTTATTTTAATTATTTAATTTAACNTTAAGCCTCGTTTAAATACTGGCTCCCTTTCATGGTCGATCCAGTGTTGCCAGCTAAAACACGTAAAAATAATATTAAAGTAGCCAAGACATAGCCAAATATTGTAGCGCCACATCAATAGCGGACATTTGAAATTTGCTGACTAGGACGGTCGGTTAACCGAGGGGTCGGATAATCGAGGCTCTACTTTATTTACATATCACAATTTTTAAGTTAATCGACTTTAAAAAGAGACCCGGATACAGGATTTTTACATCTTTTTACTCGAGCCTAACATTTAACCGAGCTACGCGTTATAATACAAAAAAAACAAAATTTAAATAATAAAATAAAATAACCGTGCGTAAGTTTAGAGATTCTACGAGATTCTTAGAGAGTCGCTTTCGGTATTTCGATCGGAATTTTTCCCTGGTAGACATCACGAAATTTCCGGGATTTCGTCTATTATTACGTATTCATTAAGCACGTCTTCGATGTTAGAGAATGGAGTGTAAAACTCGTCGATTTCTATTCCTTCTTCGATAGAAGTTTCGTGTTCGTGGTATAATAGCGTAACGGGCTGTACAGACGACACGTGGAAAATGTCGTTAACGGATTTCGACAAGCTTTGCTAGAAAGAAACCGTAGAGGTTGAGATACAGTACGTAGCAGTTAACAATTCCTTTGGATAAAATGTAAGTTTGTTTAAATTTAATTACCTTCAATTCGTTCGTATTTTGTTTGGCATCGTCTAAAACTTTTTCTTTACGAAATTTCAAATCGTTAAGACAGTTAATGTTATTACGAGTCACAAATTCTGCTGGACTCGACGGCACGGTCTTCGACGAAAGATATTTATCGTATTCTTCTGGACTTAGATTTAAATTTTTGGCCGAAAAACACTCGATGCAATTCACAGCGCAAAGCTACAACAGAAAATATAACTGTGTAAAAATAATTTCGGCGACATTTATTGCTTTTCCGAAAAATTCGTCTTACCAGTGTGGTGTAGTAATATCCTTCTTCCTCTCTTAACAATCGATGGGGATAGCTGAAATTCTCTATGTATTTTAGATTTGATATTAAATACGGTGGATTCGATTTTAGGACTACGAATATGAATATCGGGAGAAAATCATCCGCTCCTCCTTCTACCTGCGAACAAGTTTTCATTATGTCGTATATCTTTCTACTGCATTCGACAACGCAATCGATTTTATCCAGTGTGGAACTCTTAAAATTCATTTCGTTTAAATCTAAGTTTAGAAAAAGAGTTTGATTTTTCTGAATATTTATATTAATTTGACTAAATGTGAAAAGAGACGTACCCGATACGGCTAAATCCAAAATGTCTCTCACGGCTTCCAAGTTTACTTTCGAATCCAGATGTTTCGGAGTTATCCAATAATGATCGTGAATTCTTTTTTGAATTGCGGCATCGTTTTCGCTCTCTTCGAAAGTAATACATTGAAATATAACCTTATTTAATCTAGCAGTTAAATATTTCTCCATCATGTATAAAATTTTCCACTTGTCTTCGTACGACAAAGCTGAAAAAAACGAAATAGGATTTTCAAATTTAAAATTTAGGCTACTAGAAAGATGACAAAAGTTATGAATAAATTGGTATAGAAACTTACATTTATACACAGAATTATTGGCCATATGCTCTTCTGTAGTTTTGTAGAAACTCAAAACCATGTGAGAGAGTCCATTAAGAGTGTTGGTTTCGGATTCGGCCAATTTTTCAAGAAAATGCTGTAAAAGTTTTTTCACGTCGTTTTTCACTCGTCTGCTAAGTTTATATTCTTTCGATAATTTATGAAACTGTTCCGTGATTTTTTCCTCGCCTTTCAATAATTCTATTCTTTTTTGCAGATCCAACGGGTTCACTGAAAATAAATTCCTATATAATATATAGTAGGCCTATATACAGACCTATAATATATAACGTATAAGTAAAATATAAATAAAGATGATTAATTATCTATTAAATTAATAATTAATTACGATAACGATAACAAAATTAAGATAATATTGAATTTAATAACTAATTTCGTTTTAATATGAATAAGAGCGTAGCTTTTTTAACCAATGCAAAAAAAAAAGTAGAATTAACGTTTTACCAATTAGCATTATTAAAGCTTTAAAGAACGTTTCATTAATTATGCAGTGTCATTGTTTAATAGTAAGGGTAAGTAATTAGAAGATAAATCGTTTATCGAGTTCTCGTCATTACTCGATATGGCAGTGACGTACGTCATTATTGTTTTATTCAATGTGAAATAATTTTTAGATCGTTTTCTAGATTAGACAATTATGACGAAAACACTTCTTTTAATAATAGAAGACAGGCGGAATAATACAGAAAATAATAATTTCATTTTTCTAAATAACGAATAATGTTACAAATACAATAAAAATTTTGCGTATTGTAGGGTTCGGGGGCCGTAAAGATTTATTACGCACTTTTTAGGTAGAGTCCTGCCACCAGGTGTGTTTTATCGGACACACCGNTTATTATTAAACAAGACACAGTACTTTTATTATGCTGTATAATTATAATGTTAAAAACTCATTTAATATTATAATTTCAATATTGTATTCAAGAAATATCTAATAATAAATGTATAATATTCGACATTTCTTCGTGAATTCGACCTTTAACATTTCTGTCCGAGACTTTTAACATTTTGAAAATGTTTATTCTATTATTATTTTTTATACAAATAAAAATTTTGGCGGAATCTCTTTGTCGTAAACAAACTGTTAATCTTATTTTATTTGTTTCTTCGTCGTTACTGATTTTTCATTGTAATTCGAACAATTGTCGTTAAAATCTGTTGTTATATATCTAACGCATTATAATATCCTCTTAATGGAATGCTTCTGTGTATTTCATTTTAATAGTATTAATTTTTTAATCGAATGATTATATTTCTGAAAGAAATCTCACACGTCTACAAAGAGCTGAATTTCTTTTTCGTAATTTCGCCCGAATTGCTGAAAATTAAGAATGTATTTATAACTTATAACAAATAGAGAGAGCCAAAATGTGATATACTTAGAATCGATATCGCATTTTACTTTACCAACACTGTTATATATAACAGAGGGAAAGTATGGCCATCGATCAAATACTGTCCCCCAGACTTTTACATTTTTGGACTCGGGACCTTGAAACGTCGAGAGATGAAAAAAGTTCGGTGTTTTTTTCTGTATATATGGATGTTAGTATGTATGGGGGTATACGATTTTGTTCACCCTGTTTGAAGCGTAATAACTCGTGCTTTTTGTCAAAAATTTCTAAAATTTTGCAGAGAGGTTTGTGTATTAAAGGGATTTATGTCATTAGAGAGGTTGCGGCCGTCGTATTTAGCCCAAAACGTGTAAGGCGAACGGCTGAGCGCCGCCATCTGGCAGTTATGGGCCGTCGATAATGGCGTTTGCTACGTGTAGCAAGGTGAGTAGACGATCGGCTTAAACGTCTTCATTTTTTTTGTGCTTGGGGTTAAAATTATGATTTATTTTATTAAAATAATGATTGTTTAAGAAGTTGTGAATAGTATTGTAAAGAAACAGACGATTTTAATCCAGAAATTATTTAATTATTCAATTTTTAACAAGTGATGTAGAATTTTCATATATTTGCATTCATAATAGCTTATCTTAAGGTGGGTTTGTTCTTCAACCGTATCTTCTACCATTAACAGCGTAATTACGTTTGTAAATTTCAGGGCTGTGGAGTCGGAGTCGGAGTCGGATGGTAAGGAAAAGTCGGAGTCGGAGTCGGTAGATTTTTACGCGACTCCACAGCCCTGGTAAATTTCCTAAAAATTAATTTTCCGAGCCGCTTTCGAATTACATAAGCCACTACTTCCCTTGACAAAAGTATGAGGTAGGCCTATCGTCCGATCGTACGGTAGGAGATACCACGCTAATTAAAAATAATTATTTAGTGTTATAACATCCTATAAATTCTTTAAAATAGCTTAATTTGTTTATTTACCTTCGCTCGGGAAATTCCCCATTGACTCACGGGAAATTTGTTGAAAAAACAACAAATTTCCCGTGAGTCAATGCTCGACGTTCATTGAGTCACGTGATGTTGTGAACGTCCGCCGCAACGATTTTTTTCTTGCAGTTAAAACGTAAACCGTGTACTTCTGCTTGCCGTCTAGAAGTAACGTTTGAACGTCGGCCGCAACCTCTCTATTAAATTTTGGTGGTTAAACGTCGATGGGTTAGGGAGATAAGCAATCAAAATATGACTTTTTTATAATCTAATGAAAGCCTCTACAGTTTCTAATAAGGATTTTGAAAAATAAAGCCTTCCGCTTTAAATCGCCAAAATCCTCCCCGCGGGTAGGACTTCGTCTATCTCTCGTCAAATGAAAAAAGTGCAATAGCAATTTGAATGTTAACGAATGTTCGAATAACACTTTCGCCATTAGTATATCGACTTAACATTAAAAAAAAAATCATATATTTAGTTAGAAAGGGAAAGGTTGTCTTCGTTGTAAGATAATACAGCTAAAAAAATTCTCAGAAAAAAAATAAGTTATTCTTTTCTAATGCTACAGAAGACAAGTTATTCGAGCGATGTTAACGCCCGGAATTAAATATTTGATGCGAATTACACGGAATCTACAATTCGGGTTCTCGTATTACGTCGGCTGACGTTATATTCCGAACATTTATTCTCACATTTTAGTTAATTGTTCCCAAATATTCGTAATTAACAAACGATACTTTTACATAAAGAAGAAACGAACGTCTGTTGTTCGTCAGCCATTTTGTAAAATCAACATTTAAATTTATTTTACGTACGAAATTATAAATTTTCGAAATCGTATATTATCGTAAAGTTAAAAAATTATTATTAAATTTACTAAACAGTCTTATTTTATACTATTTGCAATTTATTCTGTATAATTAATCATATTTTTAAAAGATTTTCATATTGGGTAAAACTTCAGCGACTTCTAAACTTTTTTAATAGAAATTTTTAATAGATTTTCTATGTGACTTTCGAATTTCAATCATTACAAATAACATAAATAATAAGAATAAAAGAAAAAANGATTTATAAATGCAATAAAATATTTTAAAATACATAATAATTTAATTCGGTTTTAAAATATTAAAAAATTAAGATAGTCGTGTGTAAATATCAATATGTGGGATAAGATTAAACGTATCTCTTCACAGTTCATTTTTATTCAATATCTCCTCTATTATACAGTCGACCCCCTATAACACTGTTGATAAAGTAATTCCGTTTTATATGAATTCCGTGTTGTACGAGTCACTTAGATTTTACAAATACGTGAGCCGTTCACAGCCCGGCACACGTATTTGTAAAATCTTAGTGACTCGTACAACACGGAATTCATATAAAACGGAATTACTTTATCAACAGTGTTATAGGGGGTCGACTGTACTTTAGAGATTTAAATTTTAACTTTTAACTGTGCATAAAAATACGGAAGAAAATTTTTAAAATGTCAAATTAATTAACGCGTAGCCATCTTTGTCTAACTTTAAAACAAATCGATTAACTTAAAAATGAAAAAAAAATTTCAAAATAAAATACATCGATAACAATTGAATATGACGAGATAATGATAACTTTTGTTGACAGATTATAATATTTAAAAAAATTAAATCAATTTTTACAAAAATATACTTTCTTCGTCCTTGTGAATTGGCCTTTAATCTACAATATATCATGCAAAACATGTGCGCTCTATAATAAAAGATATGAAAGGGCGATAAAGTCAATGCGTTAAATGAATACGAGTTTAGAATACTTGGCCAAACGAATAAATTAATAAAAATAGTATTTTATCGTCCTTTCGTAATTGATTCGACGAAAAGCCATACGCTTGAAAATACAGTATTTCGAATTCATATTAAAAATAATAATAATAATATAGATTTTATAAAGCTTATCTGCATCTTTGTGCAATATTTTAAATTAGTCTTTATCTAACTGTAAATCTGTAGTAGTCCATTTATGTACCAATAGGGAATATCTTTTATCGGTCATACGCAACTTTTATCGATTTGAATTTCCCTGTTTATACTTTTTCTTTATAACAATGACGCATTTGCGTGTTTATAAATTAACGACGTTATATTTACTTCTTTCTTATATGAAAAACTAAACGGTTGAGTTACGTAATTGTCGTGTTTAAAGGAATCTTTTCGAGATGTAAATAATAACAACTGCGACGTAAATTATTGTATTAATACAATTACATTACATTTAGACAAGTGTTGATGGAACGAACTTAATTTGACTTTTCGAATAACAAAAAATCGGATAACGCGTTACAAAAATGTAACCGATATTAACTCTCCTACAGATTTTTATTATATATTTTTATAAATATTTATTCTAATAAAATGCATGACGTGAAACACTATCTCGAAAATGCATTCCAATGCTTACGGTTATCTACATATAAAATCGAGACCGTATTAAATAATGATTATAGGCCACTAGAGTAAACTGATATAGGTCTAACGCGTTATATACAGTCGACTCCCCATAACACTGTTGATAATTCCGTTTTATATGAATTCCATGTTGTACGAGTCATTTAGATTTTACAAATACGTGTGCCGGGCTGTGAACGGCTCAGGTATTTGTAAAATCTAAGTGACTCGTACAACATGGAACTTATATAAAACGGAATAATCAACAGTGTTATAGGGGGGTCGACTGGTAGTCCCTTCTACACACAGCGATTACAGGGTCAAATTATACTTCCTAATTTATGTATAATTTTTTTAATACAATTTTAAAAAAAAAATTAAATTAAATCTATGTTAATAAAAACTGGATAAAAGTTTATTTTTTTAATTGTTTTCAAAGCTTACCTTTTGTATTAATCATGCTGGAAGTCTTTCTTTTCGTCTTGGCCGCTTCTATATCGAAGTCCGGCTGAATCTGCGGAATTTAAAGACGAAAGGTAAGAATGTTAAATTCGATACACCATTCAAAAATGGGAATTAAATACGTACTAATTTTCTGCAAGTAAACTTAATGTCAAAAGTCTGTTTGGTATATAAGAATTTTCATAAATGTTATCTTTGTTGACATTTACGGGCTTACTGGAAAGCAAAGACGAGATCACGTTGAAAATATACAAAACACGAGCGTTAACTAATGCACGATGAGTTTGGAGTTAATCCTTGATTGATAAAATATGTTTTACCCTTTGTACTCTTATATAAAGATAAGATTATTTTCATTTGTCAAATACAAAAGGATGACGTCACGTCATTCTTTCTGTCGGAAAATATGCTAAAATATTTCATCTATTTTAATTAAATGAATAATTTTGTATAGAAAAACGTTTTTATTTTTATATCTCTGTAGAAGTGTACGATTCTATATTCGGGGAGGGGGTGAAAACCCCAACCGGTAGACCCCCCAATGCGGAAAGCCTGGCAATGCATGGGATCTATCTACAAGTAGAAGAAATTTTTAAGTTGGTAAATAAAACTTCTGTAAAGAATATTATATTTTGTACATTTCATTACAGTAGAAAACCCCGAATTTAAAATTATTTTATAGATAGATAGGTGTTTTCTCTGTGTGTTCTCTGGTGTAGCTAATATAACGCTGGTTATCAGACTATATTTTACGTCATCACTTCTAGTTTATATTATTTCTGCAAAATCTTTTCGTTCATCCGTTAGCAAATTGCATTCTCGACAACATAAGTTATTAGTTTTTTGACAGAGACGATAAACCATTCGACAAATTTCTGTTATAGTCGACAAAGCCCGATGAAAATGCCGTAATAAATTATTTCTACAGACACGCGAAAACACGTCTACAGAGTAATTACTTTACAATTTTCTTTCGTTTTTACAAGAAATAAGTCCCAGAGGAACCATGTTCATTAACTATCCAAAAGGAAACACGTGTTTGCCCGCGAGGTTTAATGGGGATGTAAACAAAAAAAAATACTGTATTTGTTATTACGTGTTGGCAATGGCTATTTAATATTAAGCCTATTAGAAATCGATGAATATCGGTTAAAAGAACTCAGATAAAATTATCATTAACATAAATAAATACGTATTTTTTTTTCTATTACTAGTTTTGCAGATATACAAGAGTAAATCTCTCGAACTTTTTCAGTTTTGAAAGTATGATAACGAACATTTGATAATTAAACGATTACATTAAATATAATAACAAATAATTCAGATTCATAAATAAAAATAACTTAGTATCAAAATTATTATAAATACTTACGTTATCCGGTATATATTCTATACAGATTTTAAACCTAGTTTGAATGGGATTTTTTAAAATAATAATAAGACAATTTTCTAATATTCCTAATAAATGCCAATTAAATAATGTATAGGCTATATCCAATATATATATATACAATTACATTTTTTGTCAGGTAATTTCCAATTATAACATGCCAGAGGCTAGGAACAGATCTTGTCTCAAGCTTAAGGCACGAAAGAGCTCGTGACTATCCGGTTCCTGTAAGAGTTACTTAGTCACTATGGTCATTTGTGTAGCCAATGACTTATGAACGCGTGACCACGATTTTTAGAAATCGTCATTCCAATTCGAAGACAAGAGAAAATCTTAACGAAAATTGAATTAATATACTACTGCGAATTTAAGGTAGAAGCTTCCGTTTCCAGCATTTAAATGAATCTAAACGAAGTCGATGGAGTTTTCTTTTGGGCCCGATATCTGAATCGTTAAAGTTGTGACAGATTAAAAAAGAAAATTCTGATGAGACCATTCTGCCATTTCTCCAAATAATTTACTTAAAATATTGATTATAATAGCAAATAAAATTTATTTGGGTTACATTTAAATAGAAGTATAGTTTGTTTTCTATGTAAGTTTTTATTTTAATTATTTAATTTAATAAATAAATTTATTTCCGAAAAAATTTTTCTCTAGTAATAAAAAGTCCACGAACAATATATTATAGATTATTATTAAACAAGACACAGTACTTTTATTATGCTGTATAATTATAATGTTAAAAACTCATTTAATATTATAATTTCAATATTGTATTCAAGAAATATCTAATAATAAATGTATAATATTCGACATTTCTTCGTGAATTCGACCTTTAACATTTCTGTCCGAGACTTTTAACATTTTGAAAATGTTTATTCTATTATTATTTTTTATACAAATAAAAATTTTGGCGGAATCTCTTTGTCGTAAACAAACTGTTAATCTTATTTTATTTGTTTCTTCGTCGTTACTGATTTTTCATTGTAATTCGAACAATTGTCGTTAAAATCTGTTGTTATATATCTAACGCATTATAATATCCTCTTAATGGAATGCTTCTGTGTATTTCATTTTAATAGTATTAATTTTTTAATCGAATGATTATATTTCTGAAAGAAATCTCACACGTCTACAAAGAGCTGAATTTCTTTTTCGTAATTTCGCCCGAATTGCTGAAAATTAAGAATGTATTTATAACTTATAACAAATAGAGAGAGCCAAAATGTGATATACTTAGAATCGATATCGCATTTTACTTTACCAACACTGTTATATATAACAGAGGGAAAGTATGGCCATCGATCAAATACTGTCCCCCAGACTTTTACATTTTTGGACTCGGGACCTTGAAACGTCGAGAGATGAAAAAAGTTCGGTGTTTTTTTCTGTATATATGGATGTTAGTATGTATGGGGGTATACGATTTTGTTCACCCTGTTTGAAGCGTAATAACTCGTGCTTTTTGTCAAAAATTTCTAAAATTTTGCAGAGAGGTTTGTGTATTAAAGGGATTTATGTCATTAGAGAGGTTGCGGCCGTCGTATTTAGCCCAAAACGTGTAAGGCGAACGGCTGAGCGCCGCCATCTGGCAGTTATGGGCCGTCGATAATGGCGTTTGCTACGTGTAGCAAGGTGAGTAGACGATCGGCTTAAACGTCTTCATTTTTTTTGTGCTTGGGGTTAAAATTATGATTTATTTTATTAAAATAATGATTGTTTAAGAAGTTGTGAATAGTATTGTAAAGAAACAGACGATTTTAATCCAGAAATTATTTAATTATTCAATTTTTAACAAGTGATGTAGAATTTTCATATATTTGCATTCATAATAGCTTATCTTAAGGTGGGTTTGTTCTTCAACCGTATCTTCTACCATTAACAGCGTAATTACGTTTGTAAATTTCAGGGCTGTGGAGTCGGAGTCGGAGTCGGATGGTAAGGAAAAGTCGGAGTCGGAGTCGGTAGATTTTTACGCAACTCCACAGCCCTGGTAAATTTCCTAAAAATTAATTTTCCGAGCCGCTTTCGAATTACATAAGCCACTACTTCCCTTGACAAAAGTATGAGGTAGGCCTATCGTCCGATCGTACGGTAGGAGATACCACGCTAATTAAAAATAATTATTTAGTGTTATAACATCCTATAAATTCTTTAAAATAGCTTAATTTGTTTATTTACCTTCGCTCGGGAAATTCCCCATTGACTCACGGGAAATTTGTTGAAAAAACAACAAATTTCCCGTGAGTCAATGCTCGACGTTCATTGAGTCACGTGATGTTGTGAACGTCCGCCGCAACGATTTTTTTCTTGCAGTTAAAACGTAAACCGTGTACTTCTGCTTGCCGTCTAGAAGTAACGTTTGAACGTCGGCCGCAACCTCTCTATTAAATTTTGGTGGTTAAACGTCGATGGGTTAGGGAGATAAGCAATCAAAATATGACTTTTTTATAATCTAATGAAAGCCTCTACAGTTTCTAATAAGGATTTTGAAAAATAAAGCCTTCCGCTTTAAATCGCCAAAATCCTCCCCGCGGGTAGGACTTCGTCTATCTCTCGTCAAATTAAAAAAGTGCAATAGCAATTTGAATGTTAACGAATGTTCGAATAACACTTTCGCCATTAGTATATCGACTTAACATAAAAAAAAAAAAATCATATATTTAGTTAGAAAGGGAAAGGTTGTCTTCGTTGTAAGATAATACAGCTAAAAAAATTCTCAGAAAAAAAATAAGTTATTCTTTTCTAATGCTACAGAAGACAAGTTATTCGAGCGATGTTAACGCCCGGAATTAAATATTTGATGCGAATTACACGGAATCTACAATTCGGGTTCTCGTATTACGTCGGCTGACGTTATATTCCGAACATTTATTCTCACATTTTAGTTAATTGTTCCCAAATATTCGTAATTAACAAACGATACTTTTACATAAAGAAGAAACGAACGTCTGTTGTTCGTCAGCCATTTTGTAAAATCAACATTTAAATTTATTTTACGTACGAAATTATAAATTTTCGAAATCGTATATTATCGTAAAGTTAAAAAATTATTATTAAATTTACTAAACAGTCTTATTTTATACTATTTGCAATTTATTCTGTATAATTAATCATATTTTTAAAAGATTTTCATATTGGGTAAAACTTCAGCGACTTCTAAACTTTTTTAATAGAAATTTTTAATAGATTTTCTATGTGACTTTCGAATTTCAATCATTACAAATAACATAAATAATAAGAATAAAAGAAAAAAAAATTACAAAACCTCCTAAAGAATTGCCTCCTATTTCTCTTTCATCATCTATTTTATTTTTTTTTTCATTAACAAATTAAATTTTATTCTCAGAAAATGTAGATTATTAAATTAATTTTGCATCATTTATTATTTTCACGTCCGACGACAGTTAAAAATGTTATCGTCGATCCGATGCCGCCGGAACGTGTCATTAATACGTAACAGGTTAAAGTTAAAATTGTAATTATTTTACTTAAGAATAAATTATGACTTAATTAACGAAAATTGATTTTCGTAATATCGTTACTTCGATACCGCGATACGACGCACGAAATTATTATTATTTTTTTTATTTATTTTTATTATTATCGAATGTTTCATCTAAAATTGATTCGAAAGCGACAAGATAATGAAATTCAGCAAACTAGTTTCCATGGTAACTATCCCGTCAGGTGTAATCCGGATACACCCCGCCCTTATTCGATAAAGTAATTCATAATCGAGAAAACCGGATCGGTACCTTTCGTTCGGATTGTATTTTCATTATTCACATTTATTTTTATCGGAACATTCTAGTGTTTTTAAGTGCGGATCCGAGTATTATTATTATTATGTATTTTCTAGATATCCATTAATTACTCGATAAACAAAAATAAATGATTCGATTATTCGATATAATTTCTTAGACACGATATTAAGTAAACTAAAATAAAAGATACCCGGATTAATTGATTATTTTTGATACAATAAGTCTAACAAGAAATGACTCTCTTGAAGAAAACAGTAGTAAAAAGTAGGTAAAAATAGAGGTTAAAGTGGGGGAGGGGAAAAAAAATAACGCGCGTTTAGTACTCGATTCGGTCATAAGATGGCACTATAGTGAAACAGGTAAAAAAAAAAACAAAAGAATTGTTTCGGGTATTATATCGATAGTTATTACAAATACAAGCCATAACGTCGTTCGTACGATTTACGAAACGTTTCGATATTTCAGCCAAGAAATTTATCGGTTAAAAGATTAGTTAAAAGTAACGATTTTTTAATTCATTTTGGGGTGTAAATTTTTGTTCGATTTGTTGGTAATTCTACAACGAGTAAAATCTACAGGGAAATTGCGTATCGACCGATTGTCATTAATTTAATGCACTTTTTACTATTGGTTTGCGAATTTTCATTACAGCGATCGAGTTAAATTGAATTCTATTTGTTTCCATTTGTTGATAAATCGACGGCAGAATAAAAGTCTTTTCTTGTGTTGAATTTTTTAAACGTGTTTATTAACGCGGTGACATTATAGTTGCGAAAAGGATTTATCCAAACAGTAAAATTTGATTTATATTAAGATTTTCTTTCGTAAGTTTATGTTTAATTAAATTAAGTAGTTTTTTAATAAATGACAAATTCGTACGATACGCGTTACGGGACGTAACGAGTAAAATACGGTGTTTTTTATGCGTTTAGATGAAGGCTTATAATTTGAAATTTTACAAGGAGCGTTTTGAATTATGCTATTAAAATTTGGTAGTTAAATGTCTACGGGACGAGAAGATAAAGGGGGGTCGTGTGTCATATCTCGTGTAGGGTCGGACTTAATGACGATTTTATTCCTTATTAGCATTTACAATTTTTTTTTATAAAGCCCGTCTCTATTCTCGAGATTATTATAAAATGGCAAAAAAACTTAATTAAAAATATAAAAAATTTTTAATAATGAATATCGTAACAGATGGCGCCACAAACTCACTTTTAAATGATGCGGGGAAAGTTAAGCAACTAGTTGCTGGATTTTTTTTTATTAATAATATATACGTTATAATCTGCACGTTATTAACATATATAAGTTAATATGTACTAAGAAGCCTATCCCACACTCTCTTAAGTAGCGTGCGAACTAACCTTTTCAAAATTAAAATGTATAAAGAATCGATTAAAATCGGCAGAAAACACTATGTAAATATTTAAATTATTTTTCAACGAGATATAAATATTTTTTTATCATTCGATAATGAATAGTCTACATAATGTTTTTAAATATTTTGTACTAATTTATGAGATAAGACATTTTTATGAAAAAAAAAAAATATCGTTCAATACTCAAATGAGAGACAGAGTATAGAATTTTCTCATACTTTTATATATTTCTTTTTTTTTATATTTTAATTATAAACGATTCCCAATGCCCGAAAAACATTAAATCGGCTCTGAAGAACGACAAAAAGCAATGGGCAAAATGGAAGCCAGCTAAACAAATATTATTTACAATTTATGAGCATTTCCTGTGTCGGAAGATGGTTCCCTCCAGATCCGAATTGTCGACCATCGTCATATTTCCCCAAAGTTTATATTATCGAGGGGACGTTATTTCCACATCAATTTTTGTTTACTTCTCCAGAGCGGAAGCTTGTGTTGTGGGCCCCGTTAATATTTTCTCGAAAAGGCCCTCGAGTAAAAATATCTTGAAAAAATGTTATTCTAAGGATATTTTCGTTTACGTAATCGAATGTCAAGATCCTTACGGTACAATTAACAAAGAACAGTTTTCGGAAGAAGAAACAGATGGACTTTTTGTTTAACCCACATCGGAACAGTTGAAATTTATAAAAAGTAAAAATTAATTTATTAATTATTTAACGAAGCTCTTTATTATATAAATAAGAATATTCGTGAATTTTTTCAATTGAAAAATTCTGTATAAATTATTATTATTATATACGAGGTCTGTTCAAAAAATACGCGGACTGACGCCATAAAACAAAATGTACTGTACTTTAAGTAGAAATTATATGTCTGGGTCCTCCCTTCAAAGTATTCTCCTTCCCAACGCATACACTTATCCCAACGGTGTTTCCACTTGTTGAAACAGTCCTAGTACGCTTCTTTTGTAATGTCTTTCGGCGCCTTCGTCGCATTTGCCTTAATCTCGGGAATCGTCTCAAATATTCTTCCTTTCAAGGGTCTTTTAAGTTTGGGGAACAAGAAAAAGTCACAAGGAGAAAGGTCAAGTGAGTAGGGGATGGGGAAGAACAGTGATCGAGTGTTTAGCCAAAAATTCACGAGTTCTGAGGGCCGAATGTGCTGGAGCATTGTCGCGATGGAGAAACCAATCGCCACTCCTCCACATTTCTGACCTTTTGCGACGGATGGAGTCCCTCAGACGTTTCAGAACTTCAACGTAGCAAGTCTGGTTCACTGTGGAGCCTTGGGGGGTACTCGTGGTGAACAACATCCTCAGTATCAAAGAAAACTGTCAGCATCACCTTGGATCTTTGACATTGGATCGAACTTGGCGAGCTTTTTTGGGTTCCGGGGGCGTTTCACCCACCCACTGGTTGAGCATAGCAAATGTTTCAGTCGCAGATGTTCCAAGTTTAACACAAAATTTTACGGCAAGTCGTTGCTCCATCGGGTCATTCATTCTGAAATCCGACAAACGAAAAAAATCGCACTTCACTAAAAACCGCGTAGCTAATCGACAAATAAAGATATCTGTAATCGGGAAACGGCTTTATCACCAGACGATCCGTACGAACCTAGCGACACCGAGCTGATTCCCCTGGTACAAACTGGAGCCGCGCAATTCAAACAGTCCGCGTAGTTTTTGAACAAATCTCGTAAATACTCTCCTTTAGATCCACTTATTTTATCAAATAGTTTTATAGTGCGAAGTCGGTTTAAAAAGAAGTATCGGTAAATTGTTTTTATTTTGTTATTATATAATTATAAATAAAAGATAATAAAAAACGAAAGAGGTTTAATGTCGTCTTATTAATTAGACAAATAATTATTTTAAAAACTAAATAAAATAATCTTATTGCGCGTAAAAGAAAACAATCGAGCGAATGTACTTTTAACGATTCATTTTATAAGAATCGAGAAACGTTTAATGTTTTAAAAACAAACTAAAATTTTATTTAAATACATCTGGAAATTA
Organism: Centruroides sculpturatus; assembly: GCF_000671375.1. NCBI lineage: Eukaryota > Metazoa > Arthropoda > Arachnida > Scorpiones > Buthidae > Centruroides > Centruroides sculpturatus. The sequence continues at coordinate 423,674 of NW_019384858.1, forward strand.
AAAAAGATCTTAAAACATTCAAATACACGAAACTTGGGTGGGGTTTTGTATTAGGAAACGAACTTTTTTAAATATTCTATTTCGTTTTCCATAATAATCTTTCTTAAGTACACACTTCTAAATTTCAAAGGATTTTTATTCAATAAAACCCAAGCAATTAAGAACCGAGTCATCCTACGCTCAATAATAAAAAAAAACAATTGCAGTTTATCGCGCGAGCTTAATTAATAAACGTAATTAGTTTAATATTAAAGAAGGATTAAAAAGTTGTACGAATTAATGCGAAAGAATTTTATGAAAATTGTATAATGACTTGTAGTAGAGAGATTAATATTGTCGAAAGTATTTATTGGATAGGTTAGATTATACGAGGGACAGAATGCTTTCGTTCACACGCACTCCCAAACATCTGTGATTCGATAGCGTCATTCAATATATATTCGACACCGACGTAACTAACCGGCCAACAACTAAAAATTACAGACTTTTACATTATTCATCATTTAATTTATAGATTTATTAGTTATTCATTGGAAATGTAAAACATTTTTCCATCCCTTTCCGTAACGTAAGTACTGACCTATATTCTATACACAACAGTTATCGATAATCTTAAAAGGTTTTAGATTATTTTATTTTAGTTTGGGTAATAAAAATCGAGACGGAATTTTATTCAAAACATAAATAAACTCGCTGTCGGAAAACTCGTGGACGTGGTTTAAATGGGTCATCGATAAAAAAAAACGACTTGGAAAATTCATTATCGTTTAGAATTTTTAATCGGAAAGCAATCGGAGATTTTACACACTGGCAATTTGTATTTCGTCTTAAATACACCAATGATTCTTAACGTCTTATTCTCCGGAATATCCGGAAAGTCGTCGAAATTTCACCAGAATTCGATATAATATTAAAAAGAAATTCCGATAATACGACGCCGTATTTTCTACATTTAACAATAGAAATAAATTTTTAAAAAATTAGAATTAAAATGAATTGACGTGACGTAGATATAAAAATTCTAAAACGTTACTTCCTTAATAAATATCGCATAAAACACGTAGAATGTCTACCGAAACGATGTGTAGAAACGTATAATTCATAGAGAAATGTACGGTCGTAAATAATCGGACGACGTCGGAAAAGGATTTTTCCATGGGACTTTGACGTAGATTCGTAAACAGAATCTTAAAAAAACGTTCTGCACGCAAAAATATTAATCGAATGGATAAATGCAGCCAAGTGCTTAGAACTTACCTTGAAAGGAAACGGCAATAAAGTGTTCGGCGTACACATAATGAACGAATTACTGAACATATCGAGAATTTAAAACTGGTAAAAATAAACGTAATAAATGCTTTTCGAATCTTTTAATTATTTAGAGTTTACCGCTTCGGAAACCTTTGTAGACCGTGTTTGAATTAGCCATACTTAATTCATTAAATCGCGTGTCAATGACTTAAAAAGTAAATGGCGGCGTGACGTCAAACAGATGTCAAAACTACGTCATGACCCACTTCTAAAAAAACAATGTCCGTTTAAATAGAATATATTTATATTTGTTTTCTTATAGCGATAGATCGTCGACTAAATATACTTCCGAGCAATAAACAAAATAGAAAAATAGATGGATAATTTTTGCATAAAAGTACTTTTTAATAGATCGAAGGTTTGTTTATCGCGCGAGACGGAAAGAGCGTGGAAACTTTTAACATTAATTTAGGTACTGTCGAGGATCCTTAACGTTGCCGGGAAAGGAGTGTGTCGTCGCGTCGCGTGCTAACGAGAACGTCATCGGCCACGACCGCGAGTCGCCGTCGTCGCGTGTGTAATTCCCGTCGACGTCACGACAGAGCATGCGCTATTGGCCGGATATACCACCAGAGATTTAGCGGGAAGTTAGCGTAGTCGGAATTCTAGACATGTGAGGAGACGAACATGCAGGAGAAGTTGCCGCCCGTTTACACCACTCTGGAATTGTCAGTGGCAGTCATAGCGGTCACCGGTAACTTTCTTGTTATATTAGTATTCTCCACTCAGAGGAAACTACGGAAACTAACGAATTACTACATAGTCAGTCTAGCGGTGTCCGATTTGTTAGTGGGATTGGTGGGCATCCCTTCAGCCATACTGACCAAAATGGGACTCCCTCGAAACGAATTCGGGGTCTGCATGCTGATGCTGTCGTCGTTGGTAGTGCTGTGCACCATTTCCATATTGAATTTACTGGCCGTATCTTTAGACAGATATTGGGCGATTATTTATCCGTTCTGTTATCACAGATTAGTTACCAAGAAGACTGTTATTGGCACCATCGTCGGGTGTTACGTATTAGGTGCAGCTGTTGGATTCCTGCCACTTTTCGGTTGGAATAATGGTCCAGAAACGCCGGAAGGACGTTGTTTTTTCATTCCGTCTATGGATTACTACTTTTTAGTGTTTATATTTTTCGTGACGATAGCCTTTCCGGTGCTGTTAATGGGGTTTTTCTACGGCAGCATCTACTTCGTGGTTAAAAAACAGGTGAGTTCGTTTATTGTGTGCGGAGAACATCCGGTCGTTTCGTAAGAATAATCGCCCACGTCCGATCCGTTTCCGAATGGAATAAAGAATACCCTAACCGACCGTAATCGATATTTAATTTTTGTTATTCTTTTTATTGCCATTTTTATAACGACCTTGCAATTTTCTCTTTAATGGGATTAACTGTTGATTTATTCTAATCTACCGCTATAAATTAGTTTGTTGACAATATCAGCTATTGAACTACTTCCTAAAAAGAGGTCACAGTCACTTCCGTCCATTAATAGCCTCAGAAAGTTATATTGACTAAGATTATCGATACTTTTTTAATTGAAGTTCGGGATAAGTTTGCTTATTTGCCGACAGAATATTCGATAATTGATTTTCTCCAAAAGTATTTTTCATTTTTAAAAGTAATTTATAGCCAACTTGAAAATTTATTTATAAAACAGATAACGGATAGAAAAAAGTCGTATAAAGCTCATCCGTGTCACATAAACGATAACCAAGGTGACACTTGGAGCACTTGACCATAAATAGTTCGACTACGAGTGAAGTTCAAAACCAGTTTTTTAATATCGAATTGTTTCCGAATGACACTCGCTGTTTTAATCGATCCAACCCATCTAAAAGGTTCGTTTCGCTAGTCGGAGTTTGCCATACTAAATTAACTGTTTAAATGGATTTTGGGTTAAGAAATATACAGTCATTTTAATTGCGCATTTATAAAATCACTGAAATAATATTAGAAATTTCGAAATCGTTTTGCAATATTGTTTAACCAACGTTCATTCTAGAGGATATCATTTTGTAAAAGTTTTTGGCTAAGTTCCTATTAGAAAACTCCGTATATTTAAATGTATTTGTTGCCGAGTATTCTTCTGACGATAACTTGTAATATAATTTATAATTAGCAAATTAGCAAGGTGTCGATAGATAAATCTGCCAGTGTGTACTATACAGAAAGTCGTAAAATTGAAGGAAATTCAAAGGAAGGCACCCACCCATTTCCTCTCTGTCGCTTTCCATGGGTGAAGAGATGCCAATATGTTCCCAATTACGCTCGTCTTTCAGCTCAATGTTCTTATCTAGCCTTTTCTAATAATAATCCAAATGCAGGTATCTAATTCTCGTCATCCTTGTTTATAAAATCCGCAGATTATAATTAACCTAATTACGAATCATTAAACTTACCATTTGCTAATTTTCTAATATTTATTATTAAAGCTTGACTTTTCGAATTCCGAGATGTCGAATATGGACGAGGTAACCCAATCGAAGGATTTTTTAAATATTTATTTTGATATTTATGCACCAATCTCTCTTTTTTACGTTACGTTAAACTTCTCTCGTTATGTGGGAGTGTTGGAAATTTTTTTCAACGTTTTCGTTCCTTCGCCTCGTAACATTATACGCTTCGTCCTTTTTTTTCCAAACAAAACTGTAGAAATTAAACAGTGTTGTAGATTTAAAAATAGGATCGAAGTTTGGCTTAAGAACAGAGAACTTCCCCCGGGTGTAGTCCGACCGAAAAACGCTTCTATTCTACCAACGTAAACGACACGACTAATCTTACGTCATAAATACATAAATTAGATATCTTCCGACGGAAATAGTTTCGAATTGTCGTCTGATTTTTACGTGAGAATTTCTACATGTTTTAGCTCGAGCGCATTAAGATAAAGGTGCCAAATCCCGGGAACCACGCGGAATCTCTTATCTTTATTTGCAATTATCTTGAAACTTCTTAAGCAGAACGAGGCGTTTTGTTTATAATATCGAACGGCGGGTCCTCTTCCGGGGACACCGCGGCTTTCCCGTCCTCGAAACGTCTGCGGGACTCATCATCGATTGGTGCCACGTGAGATTCTCCACCTGTTGCAACTAAGTGTCGTCGCCCTCGTCCTTCGTCCGTCTCCTTCGCGCTATTAGACCCCCCACCGAGGGGCCGTTCTCTTTACTTCGGCCCGTTTAATTACAAACGGACAAAAATCGATTATTAGAGAAATTTACCGGTCGAGAAACGGTATCGATCTGCATCCGGTATCCCGCGTAACGCGTCTTTGTTACGCGTGACCGTAACTCGTCGTATAATCTCGATACTTACTACTATTGATTCGGAACGTTTTTTGCCCGTGTTTAGTAATTCAATTAACGTAAGTTTATAAAATTAAAAAGAAATTCGATGGAATTAAAGATTTGATATCGATGCGTAAGGTATTTTCTCTCTAAAACTCTCTTTTTCGTTAATACAAATTGAGGAAGCGGCCGTTCGAAGTAGGAAGAATCGTTCCACGTATTTTCCGGCGACTTTTTCTTCCACGTTCTCCACTCCACCAGAAATGTCTCGTTTCCGGTCTAAACTTACGTTTGTACGCACGTAATGCGTTAGAAAGAAAGAAAATATAAGCGAAAAATCACCGTAAAGTGACTTTCGAGTGATTTACTGGCCACGCGCTCCGTAGTAATGTCAGCAAGGTTTCTATTTTCTTACCATTGTTTTTACTTTTTAAATGATAAGAATGCTCATTATACCGTCTTAAAAGTCTTCATTAGATTAGGAGTGGAACATTTCCGTCAGAAAAATAGTCTAAAAGTAATTTTTCTTAGACGTAATCGTTGGTAGACTGAGGAAACTCGGTTAGTCAAACTTGATCGTTCCCATTCAAATTCGAAGAAAAAATTTGTGGTCGTCGTCGGTTGTTGCTCCTATAAATTTCAACACTTTCTCCGTTTCTTTACTAATATCGAGCAGGATTCGTACGAGGGACAAAAACTTTTAAACTTAAGCTTTAACGTCGACGGTTTATACTGGACTCAAAGATTTACGTACGTCAAAGATTTTAAGTATTGTAAATTATATTTAAGACTTTAAACGTAAGTTTGACAGATACGACACTGGGCATTTCTGCATTTTGTCGATAGATTTTACTAAACTTCATTATTGTATATACTTTATATAAAATACAGTATCGGCTTTCGTTCGTCGACGAAGTGAAGCGATACCTACGGTGACTAAACGATTACAACTAGCGGAACCGAAAAAGTTCGCTAATTCCGCCGATAATACGCATTGTGTATAACGAAGCGATTAACGAATGACAATTACCCTGGCTTGTTAATTCCATAAAAGATGAATTGTATTATATTAATAACAAAGAATAGAATAAATTTTAAACGGCAAGTTTATTAATTAATTACATTTTTTTTGCTAAGTTTATTCATTTTAATTTCCATATTACTTACGAACTGTACAGGGTCGTGGTAAGAAGGTTCCTACATTTGAAGGTTTTCTAACAACAACACATTTAATATTAGGCTGTAATTTACCAAGTTATTATTATTATTTTTTTAATTTCACAAGTATTTACTAATGCCGGGGGGTTATTTAAAAATAGTTTCTAAGAATAATAATATCTTAAAATAAGTTTTTACTCGTTTCAAAACGTTTTCCTATCGGCCTTTTTTTGTGATATTTTCTAACGAAATTTACTGGAAAGGTCGTCTTCCGACAAAGACTATTGTTATTAATTAACTTACATTTATCGGTCTGTGACATATTAGCATTTATATCTGTTATTTTACGTGTATAAAGAACTGTAATGAGCAATTTGTTTTTAAATATCTGTAGCTTATAGAATTTTCTTCTTTCGAAATACTTTTAAATAGAGCAAAGTTTCGGTCACCATCGTCTAAACTTTCCAATGGAATTTACACTCAAAAATTTATTAGGCGTTGCGTACAAATAAATGTAACGAAAATTAACGACAGTCGTAAGTGTATAAATTACTTGTATGCTATGAAAATTCTATAAACGGCGCGTAAGATTCGTTTATGGTAGCTCTTTGTAATAAAGCTCAGCATGACGTTAAAGTGCCAACTTTCGTCCTTAATATCTCCACCACAGACGAACCGATTCGGATGAAATTTAAAGTATTTAGTGTCCGCGACGAATGCTACGGACGTCTTAAATTTTGTATAAATTCGTCGGAGGGTTTTGGGACTTACGCCATCGGCATTTTATCGCCTAGATTGTTACCGAAGAGAATAACGACACCGAATAACCGAATACGAGACGACCTATACGTGCGTACGGGTCGAGACGAGCTAGCCCAAAAAGCGTGAGTCGACGAGGATTTGCGATAAATTCGCCGGGGAGAGGACAGACATTCGGACGGCCCGACGTTTCCGTTTTTTTATAATAACGACTTCGACCCGGCCGGATGGGTAAATCAATCCGGCATTCCGTCGGAAATTCGGATAATCCCGACCGGGGATGGGAGAACCAGGGCCAAAAAAGCGTCCGGCGGTCGTTTTCTACGAAAGTTTTACCACTTAGCGCGGGAGGAAGATTCGAAGGTGGAATAATTCCCCCGGGATGGCGGCGAGCCGAGTTTAAAGGGAGTAGGACGGAATTCTGGCACTCAGAGGCGGTGGGAAACGTGGGAAAAGGGGCTACCGTAACTCTCTGCTTAGAGAAGAGTCACGTACCGGCCGGAAACCTGTCCGAGTAGGACGGAAATGAGTGGGGAAGGGAGCGGCGTTGGTGGGGTTAACCTTAACCGGGGCGGCGCCCCTTTTCCGGACGAACCACGAGTTAAATAAATGCATTTATCGGTCGACCGCTTTTGGAAAATCTGGAATTTAGAACGAGACTTTAAAATTGGAGAAACGTATTTGGACCCGAAATGAAATTGGGCGAAAAAATGTAGAACTAGATGCGCGGTTGCTATTTACGAACCGGTCGAATGGCGACGGGAAATTCCCTTTATCGAAGTCAATTGGATTACCTCCGAGATTTATCGGAGGGAGAGCTGGGTCGACGGGAATCTCCTGTCCGAATTAAGGTTCTGGTCCTTTCCGTTTTGCAATCCCAATCCTCACCTTCCCTTCCACCCAGATAAATGATCTCGGCCCGTCGTCGGTTATTTAGATCGCGCTTCTCTGCGGGAACTAAACCCAAATTACGCTCGACACTTTAAGCGGGTCAAACGAATAACGTCGACGCTTACCCTCGGATCGGCGGAAAAGACCCCTCGATCGACTAGAAAAATCTAAATTGGAGATTTATGACGTAACGAATTACGGATCCCGCGGCCTTCCCGGTCTATTAAACTGCTTTCAAATTCGGTTTATCCGTTCGAATCTTCCGATGCTAAAATATTTTAAGATTCTAAAAACGTTAAAAAACGAAAATCTGCCAACCGGTTGCTTAACTTTCCCGGCGCCATCCGTTACGATATTTTATTTTAAAAAGCTTATATATTTTTTAACTATTATGTTAATTTTCGGGGTATCGATGAGTTTTATAAAAACTTGTAAATGCTAATATGTCGGGCCCCGTCCCTCACCACCCGGCAGCTCCGTTGTGGGCCTGGCCCAATCAATAATGGGCTTGTTAAAAAGATACCGCCCTCTTAGCGCCCACGGGGCGGAAAGAGTTAAAAAACACCCCCCAGTATGCGAAAAATATTTCGTTTTATAAATTTTAAGACATTCTAAGATGAATTATGTAGAATTTTTCAGCTAAATGCGGTATTAGAAAGTAGGGTTTTTAATGCAAACAGACATCTAAAGTCGGGAGGATATTGTCTTCCCGGCTGATCATTAATGCAGTTGGAAAGGATGGGGATTAAAGTATCTGTTTATTTCTCGAGGATCGTGATCACGTATCGAATCTTAAGTAGGTCGAGGAGTAAACTCACCGGCGTGTAAAAGAACAGCGTGGGCCACTGGTGTTATTATTTAAACGTAATAATTCGCCAACAAATATAAAGGGGGGAGAAAAACTGATAACAGTTGGGAAAGTGAAACGAACGTGTATTTCTGTATATATACTGTAACCAGAGAAAGTATTGGAATAGTGTCAAATTTTAGAGTTGTTGTTTTCAATCTCTGTTTTGAGACCTCCCGAACAAACAAAATTAAAACAATGAGGAAACAATTGTACGCGGGGGGCATCTATTTCGTTTAATATATCGAGATGGGGTGGAGATTAAGATATAAAATTTGGCGTTGTTGCTTTTATAGAAAGGACATTAATGCTATTAAATATCGGTGATTTAAGGTCCAGGAGTTGATAGAGGATGGTCACGTGTTGTATCCCCAGTGAGGTCGAACTTAACGAAAAATATAGAAAGTTTTTATAACAAAATCTCCTAACAGATAGCGCTATACATAATAAAATCTCGTAACAGTCGGAATAGTTATGCAACTAGTTGCTAATTGTTTTGTTTTACATTTGTTTATATATGTTTATATTGATATAGAAAAAAAAAAGAAACGTCGGAGTTGTAACAAGTATTGAAATAAATGACACGTGACAAAAGAGAAATAATACAGTTAAATTTTGTAGGAAGGAAGCAAATATACAAATATAGGTTATATAATGCGACAATTTATAAATGTACGATGTATGTTAAAAGTTCAAACGCCAATTATATTTCTGAAAGATGCCAGTAGAGGCTGCCTTGTTCTAAATGTAATCGCTGGCAAACAACGTCGTGTCATTATTAAGCGAATGAATTCCCGCATTCATTGCTCTTCCTAGGAAACAGGAGAGCGTAATTTCTGCTTTTGATCCCAGTTCATATTGTAAACATTTTCTTTAAATTTCGCCAGTCTTTTGTATCGGTTCTACGAACTTTTCAAGCCATTTTAACACGCGTGAAATTCTTTCTTACGTTTTCGAGAGTATTAACCTTTCTTTAGCGCTCGTAATTGTTACAAATGTTCTATTCTCTCCTTGTTTTTCTTTCACAATGACTTTCCCTCCCCCCGTCGAGAGAGTAGTAGCATTTCCTCGTGTTTAATCTGTAGTTTGGTTCTACGGATTTCAATTCTTAGTACTACACAATAGATTAACGTAAAGATAAAATATTCAAAAGCGATGTATTATTTGAAATGATTAAGATTTTTTTAATGCGTAACGTGTTTTCATTTTCAGCTTCGTCAAATCTCTCATCTGGGTCAATTATCGGGTAATATTAGTCAAGCTACTTCGCAAGTCAACATCTACAACGTGGACTCACCCTCTCATCAGATCCAGCATACTAATCAGTTGCATCAGAGCCACGATAGCATCGTTCATCCCGCCAGAATACACAAACGAGAAGTGAAAAAGGCCAAGAACTTATTCGTTATAGTTCTATATTTTGTTATTTGTTGGGTGCCGTTATATTTGGTGAATTGCATTAAAGCTTTTTGCAATCATTGCGACGTTCCCGTTTGGTTAATGGACTGTTTCATCATTCTTTCTCACGCTAATTCTGCTGTAAATCCATTTTTATACGCTTATCATTTAAAGGATTTTAGAGAAGCCATCAAAAAATATATTTGTCGAGGATTAAGCGGAAGAAGCGAACCGCAAAATTTATCCAATCACGAACTGGGTATATTACCAAATACGGCCAGCAAAGTGGTGTTGAGTAGCAAAGGAAAAACTCTGGCCATATCTTTGAATAGAGTGACTTGAAAACCTGGTCAAATGAATACATTCCCGGGTTTAAATCTGTAAATAAAACTGCCAAAGATCCGAAGATCTTCGAAATATTCCACTTTCGGGTAATTTATTGACCGATTTCAGTATTCTCCGAAACGTACGAAAAGATATATTTTTCGCTTTCGTGTTATTTTTTCCAGTCGATTCTGTTGAAATAAATAACTTATGTTCCAAAAATATTTGTTCGTGTTATTATTAAATAATAGATTTATATACATGTGACTAGCTAACATCACGACCGGTCGTTATTCTGCTTAACAATAAATACAAATGTACAAAGCTTGGGTATATTTTAAACGTTAACAATTCGTGTATATCCCGATTAACGTAGGCCTAACTGCCATCCTACGTACGTGACGTAGCTACGAACTATCGTCGATACAAAAAGTGCAACCGTCCGTTACTGTAGTGGCCAAGTATTTATGTCCGTCTTCGGTCTCTTCTACGGCTCTGCAGATCGTCGGTTCTTTTCTCACCATTTTCCCCTTCTGCTGTCTCGGCTCTAGAAAAAAACCCACATTTATTTCCAATCTGTAACTTAAACAATATAAAAAAAGCTCACTAACCTAAGATCTGTTCCACGATTTCTTCTACCACTTCTTGCTTCTCTTCGTCGTCTTCGCATTCGTGTATTATAATTTTCACCGTTTTCTTCTTAATTCTCGTCTGAACTTTTTTCGGATTCTTCTTTTCTTCCGACACCTCCTGTTCTATATCGTCGCAATTCGTTTGAACTCCCACAGAAGAGAGTTCCGACAGACGTCCTTGCACCGAAGATGCCACTAAACCGTCTCCGTCGCACGTCACCAAGGTTAAAGTTCTCGAAGGCTTCTCTTTATTTTGACGAATGCTGGGGCACGTCAGGGTCTTCAGGATGTCTCGTCGAAGCGATTGTTTTTCCACTTCTGTTTTATGTCTACCTAAACTGCTCAGGACTCCGCAGATGTCGTTCGTCATTCTAGATGCTTTCTCTTCTAGAGTCTCCGTTTTGTGACTACGTTTCGTCTTTCTGGGATAAATGGGAATAGCGCTTATTCCGTTGATTGTTAAATTTTCGAAAGTTTCTTGGATCCCGTTTCTCGTTTTTGTTACCAATCCATTTCCCTTACTTTCTTTGTCTTCATTTTTCTGTTCCTCGTCGAGGGAATCGTTTCTGTCGTTCCCCCTGCAGTTGCTATCCATTTCTTTTCCGTTTTCCTTTGCATCTACGTACACTTCCGACTTATTTACTTCGGTCCGAACGTCGGAATTTGTCGAATTCGCGCTAATTATTGACTTCCGACAATTCATTACGGTCGAATCTTCGTTATAGGAATTAAAGTGGTCGCCATTAGCCATTCCTTCTTTCTTTAGTTTATCGTTACGGACGGACTCGACTTCTTTGATTAATTTCCGAATGGCAACAGCCTTCTCTTTTTCTGTCCATTCTTCTAGTTTTGTATCTTCTCTCTTAAAACTACGAGAAGTCGAGTTATCGTTATTAGAACCGCTCTGGTTGGCCGATTTGATTTGCAAAAAGCTATCGTCGTCCCGCTCGTTGATGACGACGTAGAAGTTGTCCCCTTCGAAATCGGACAACTGAACGGAGAACGATTCGCCGCTCGATTGTTTGCAGGAAGCTGAAAAGTGCATAGAAAAAGTAAATACAATTTTCAATAGTGTAAAGAAGGATGTAAAGAAAACTACCGACTTCCATTTTCGTTGTCGACTCCGTTTCGCACCACAGATTCACTTTCGTCACTTCCCGTCTTCGATCGGGGAGAAGAAAGCGAAGAATGACGACGAGAAACCGAAGATCCTAATTTAAATAAAATGTCGAATAATCGTTAATGTTACGTAGAAAATGATAATTAGTTTTAAAAGAAGACTCTCGTAACACAACTTAAAACGAGTAATAAATTAGTTTTCGTTTTAATAACGTAAATTACAAAGTGTATTGTATTTTATGTGCCTTAACTCAAGAATAGATACTCTTTAGAGTAGGTGAAACGATTAAGATTTAAGAAAGTTTTCTTAGTTTTTTGGTCACGCTTGAAATAAAATCGCGTAAACATTTTACTGGATAAAAATCACCCGGATCAAATTGTAAGAACAGTCGTCCTTTATTATCAGATAAACGGCAATTTATATTCCGAGATTATTTTAAACTCATTAAAAATATTACTTTGATATTTATTCGCACTTTATCGGATGGAAGAAGAAAATTGCCCTTTGAAAGCGTGGGGTAAAAAATCGAAATGACACACGAATGCGTTGTTGGAGAAGGAAGTTTTGTCCACTTACGTTGTTCGTCAGCCCGGTCGAGCGAAGGAAGTGGACATTTCACTCGATGAAAGCATTCTTCGGGTTTTGCGCAACGAACTCGACGAAGTTTAACGGCAAAGGGAGAAGTTTCTTCGTCGTTACCTTTATTTTCTTCACGTGATGGAACCGGCGCTTTGTCGACGTTCTCTGCAAAAATTCCTCAAATGATTACACTAGAAAATAAAATCTAAAACCGTTAAAACCAAGTGCCGACGTCACTCGTGACTCTTAAACGTATTAATTTTGTTAAAGTTTAAAAACACGTCTACGGAATGTTTTCTAACAATTAGAAAAAGTCCGCAGATAACCAGATAATGTATACAAAGATACTCGTAACAATTTAAATTTCCAAAAATTTATCCACAAACCTTTAAAAAAATCAGATAAAGTTTTAATAGAAATATCTGTTGTAGACAGGAAAAAATTAAATCAAAATGTTTTCCCCCCTTCAAAAAGTAGGTCAAGTTCCAACAACTCAATTTTTATAATGGATGGAGGAAATTTACCTCCGAACAAGCAACATTTGGGTGGGGTGGGGGAATTTGTTTATCCTTTAAAATAGTTATTTAATTGTATTAAAGTTATATTTTATTTACAAATTTATCACCTCTACCATAAGAATTTCGTTTAAAGAGGATGATAGGAAAGTTTGCAGATAACAAAATTATGCACGTTTTCCAGTAATAAATATAAGTTAAGATAAAAAGCTATTTGTTCGAGAATTATGTAAAGAATTCAGAAATACAGTAGAATCGACGACAATAAAACACCGTATAAATTCTTGAAATATTTTATTTTGATAAAAATAAATGCTTTTATGGAACGATATCCTGTTTTAAAGTCTTCGACAATTATTATAAAGAAAATTAATATACATTTTTCACATGTACACAAACACACTTTTTGTGTAAAATATAACTCATTTTTACACTAAATATTCTATTCCTCGACTAACGTCCCATTGAAAACAATGGAGTAAGAAATTATTTGTCTTCTTCGGAACAAAACGTGTTAATTTTTGTGAATTCCTAGAGATTTTGTAGCGGAATTCGTAACGAATTATTATCGATCAAAGACGGGCGCCAGACTGCACGAAACGGATTAAAGGATGCCAACAACGACGAAATAATTGAAAAGGCCGGCAAAATGTCGCAGTGTTTACGATAACTTTAATTTATCTTTAGTCGAATGACGGCAAGGAAGACTTACCGCACACTTGTAAGACATTCTTTGTTCCCTCTGGCTCCTCTTCCTCTTTCTCGTCTTCTTCTTTTACGGCTGAAATATCGAAAATCAAAGTTTGATCGTTAGACATTTTTTTCTTAATATAACGATTGAAATTATATATTTTATTTATCTTGAAATTATTTAAAGTGCAAGAATTCTTTCTCCTGGAAGGCAAAATGAACTTTTAAATGGAATTTAGTTACAATTCTACCAACTTTTAATCGATAAAATTTCGTTCTTTAGGTATTTAATACCTCGGAAAGGAGCTACTAAACTGAACTAAAGAATGCATTTTCTTCCGAGTAACTGGACACTATCGAGTTATCTCTTTTTTACCCCTCGAAAGATTAATGCTTTTTCGAAGTAATTGATGAGAAAGATAGACGAAGGATCAAAAAATACCCGAAACTGTCCGAGAGAAGATCGATGATCGACTTCATTCTGCGAGTCCGACCTTCGTTTATATTTACGGGAGAATCAGAGATAAAATATAAAGATATTCCTTTTAATTAGGGTCATATTTTTCGGAATTTTTGATGGATAAAACCTAAAAGACGAAATTATTTACTTTAAAATAAAAGGAAATCTGTTCGTAATTGGAAACTAAATGCCTGAGACCGATAAAAATATTTGTCTTCCGATAACGAAAGGTAAAGTTTGTACTTAGCAACTCAAACGTTCGAGCGTCAATAACCTTGTTTTATTTAAACACGAATACAACGAAGTAGGGACGACCGGAAAATCCGGAAGTTGAAAAAAATTTGCCTACAATACAAGCTTGAAAATGATAAAAGAATTGTTATCTTTTAGAAGAGAGTAAAATGGAGAAATTATTGCTCGATTCGTTCTAATTACCTTTCGTAACGTAACAAAGGACGACCATACGGGTGAAAAACATATAGAAATCGGCGACACATTTTTGTATTCGGTCGTACTCGATAAAAGAAATGAAGAAAATTTCTGAAAAACTCGAACTTTTAGCGGATTTGAAAACTTTTCGGTCTATCGTCAGCGATAACCTCGTTCGTTTTCTCACTCGGGTAGACACGCATTAAAATAAATTTAATCTCTTTTAAGATGCTTCTCTTTGTCATATCTTTAATGCTACCGTATCTATTAATAATATGAAGACACGTCTCTAACTATACAAGACGATATTATCCCCGGGTTTCAATGTAATTAAATCGTGCCCTAATTACACTCCGTCTAAGATTCCGTTTTGAGAAATATCGAATCGGCCGGTGGGAATGACAGGAATTCCAGGGAGACAACTGTAACTAAATCGAGGAATGTGTGACGTTACGGGGAGATAACTGCAAAAGTTATCGAGGAGATTGTTTCTCCAACAAGAACGACCCCGAAAACACCTTAGAGAATTACCAAGCGGATCCGAATTACGGAATTAAAGGGCGATTCGCCCGAATTATCTATCGAACGAAACTATATTCGTAGAGAATTTAATTGATAACATATAAATCTTTTTGAGGTTATAAACCAGAAATAAATCAAATGTGCGTAAGATTTAAATATTATTAATAATTAATTTTGAAAAATAGAACTAGCGTAACGAGACGGAATAAGTGTGATAAACGAGGTAATAAATCTGTAACGCTAAACGAGGGTGTTTTGACGTTATTATTCTCCGATATACTACGCTTTAAGGTTAACCTGGACGTTGCCAATCCATGTATTTCTGTCTTCTTTTTTCGGCTTCTTTAATCCAAGAGACGTCTCCGTTTCCTCCCAACGAGTTGGATGACCAAATGGAATTGTTTTTGGAAGTTTCGTGAACGTGATCGTCGATCGGAGCCGCTTTTTTCTGGCACCGAGAATTAGCATTTGTATCTGTAATTAGAACGAAAGTGCTTTTAAGTAGAGAAAAGACACCGTTAATGGTCTGGCTCGGAGAAACTCACCTAATTTTTCCCGGTGAGAAAACATTTTAGAAGAAAGTTTTGAAGAATCTTGCTTGGTTAAACAGTTTCTTATAACAGGTAAATCGTCTTCTTTCAGGACGATTTCTTCTTTTTCTTCGGCCTTCTTTTCATTCGAAGGTTCACTGTTCAGCTGATTACCCAATTTTTTCCATACCACTCTTAATTCGTTTTGGAAACTTTTCCCTCGACTGCCTTTTTCTGTTATTAACAAATTATAAACAATATATAATTACACTATTTCGGTCGAAAATTTCGCAATAATTTTATTATTAACGGGGGGAAAAACATTATTTACTTCGGCCAACAATACAAATCGGTTACGGTGGTAAATTAAACAAGTATTTACAGACTCCATCAATCACGTTTCGAACGAAAAAAAAATCGATAAAAGAACGACAGAAAAGAGATTCATTTTTAATAATAATTAAATTTCGTGGAAGATTTTATAAAGTATTTACACATTTCCTGTTTACGAAAAGAAAAACGGTGGCACAATTAAAATTCTTTGGTTTTATTGACTGATAGCGAAGGTTGCGAAAGACTTTATAACGTTAAAAAAGCCAATATTTCTAAGATAAAAACTCTTCTCAAATACGAGAAAGATACACAAAATCCTTTTATATTTCCAGTGTTGGAGATAACACACGTTTTAGTATTCCCCGCTTATCGTTTAATCGGAAAATTGTTTAAATTCCGAAAATCGGATAATGTAACAAATTATAAATACAAGTCAACCCCCCTATAACACTGTTGATAATTCTGTTTTATATGAATTCCACGTTGTACGAGTCGCTTAGATTTTACAAATACGTGAGCCGTTCACATCCCGGCACACGTATTTGTAAAACCTAAGTGACTCGTACAACATGGAATTCATATAAAACGGAATTATCAAGTGTTATAGGGGAGGGGGGTCGACTGTATAGAAAACCATCTTCGAATGACCAAAGATGCTACTTACTGGCAGTGGGCAAGTTATCCCAATCGATGTTTTTACTCGTTACTTTTTTGCTTAGTTCGATCCATTCCGGTTGACGATCGTCTTTATCGATTCCATTTAAACTCTTGGAGCGATGTACGCCGTTTTCCAACGTCTCTGTTGTTTTCCATCCTTTAACCACCTCTTTGACTAAATTAATAGAACGAAAGAATATAATTTAGGATTTTCCGGTTATCGCGGGTGAGAGCGAATGTGGACAAAAAAGAAATGAAAAAAAAATCCCACGCCGGGTGTAGTTTTTACCTTCCGGATGGGAGTCGTGGCTCATCGATGCGTGAGTAATTTGGGGGATGTCCTGCCATATTTTGCTATTCCTGGTCGGGTCGCTTCTGCGAAATTTCGAGTCCCGCTTCCTTTCTCCGTTAGTTCTCGAGTTAGCCGTCAGATGGCGCCTGTCCCACGTTTGGATTTGCACGCGTTCGCATAGCGAAGCGGGACGAGTTCTGACCGGACGGAATGTATTCCCACCTGTAACGAAAATATCGGAATTTAATGGATTTAATAGACATCTAATTAGATCGATTTTTTAAATATGCAAACGAAGACGGAATTTATTAGGCACAAGGCGAAAAATAACGATTAAGCCATTGCGCTCCGACGGATATTCCGCAATTTACAAATGGCCGCCATCGAGCGACGGACTGAATCCATTTCTATTTGCCGACTTTCGCGTTAATTTAGATATTTAAACAGGAAATCGATACAAACTTTTTTGTTGCGTCTGCGGAAGTTGCCAGTCGTTAGCGGAAGGCGTGCCACTTCCGGCGCTTCCGTCTACCGTCGTCGGGGGCGGTTTCGGTAGAGGACCGAAAAACAGCACGCTGCAGCCTCTTCTGTTTGGACTTTCGGGATCGTCGACGTGTCTCAACTTGACCTGTCCAACCCACGGGGCGTCTTCCTTTTCCTCGGCTGCCATCGAATTTCATTAGAATCGATTGTTTTAAGGAATTTTTTAAGGATCATTTAAGGATTTACCGTCAGATCGTTACACTCACATTTCGTGGCTTTATCCAGGGACGGGAGCGATTTCCAACGGCGACTGGACACGTCTTCGATTAGAAAATCCTCCTCGTCGTCGGAACTCGACCCAATACCGTTTTCCATTACGTTTAGGGAATGTTCTAAGAAATGAAATGTGCGGATGTAAACCGCCGAACTTATGATTTATGTGTGTACTTACCACAGCAATAAACGTCTTACTTTCTATATTTACGTTTTCTGGTGTTTTCAAAATGGCACCTTTTATCACGGGACCGGAATAGAAATCATCGTTCTCGGGACTACGGCTACGATTAAGAATAGGAATTTCTCTCTCTCTTCCACTGCAGATTTCTATTATGGTTCCTTTCGGTCCTTGCTTAATTATAGCGGCTGCTGTAAGCAATTTTAATTCGTTAATTCGTTTAATCGCAGTTAAATCTTTTTTTTTTTTATATATAAAAGTATAAAAATCGACTTACTTTCGTCCACGTCTCCGTTTCTTCGGCAATCTTCGTCGTTTTTCTAATAAAAACATAGAGTTAAAAACGACCGATTGCGGCGGAACATCTACAACGAAATTCGACTTACCTCATCGCATTTATTCTCTTCGTTTTTCAACTTTTTCCCAATTTTCGATCGTGTTTCGTCTGAACGAACAAAAGTCATTTTAACGTTTAAACTCGTTCACGAGTCGGAAAAAAAGTCGCGCTTTTTTATTCACCGAAGTCGACTTACCATCTTCTACCTGAGAAGAAGCTATTAAATTCGCCTTCAGACACACTCTGGAGGGTCTTCTTCTTTTACCTAATTTTCCTCGATGAGCCAATTCGCTTTTTTCTTTCTGGGCTGTGTGATCCAGCAACGGATTTGCCTAACGAGGAACAATCGACCATTCGCGTCAACAAAAATAATATAAAAATTTTTAAAAAAAATTGGATACGCGCTCGTAAATTCCTTCTTATACTTAATGTCGACTACGTAGATTTTAGCATCTTCTATACTTTAAGAGTAGACGTATCTCTCTAAAGGTATATAAATAAATCTAATAGTCATTCGCATTACGAAATTACTCCTCTACGTATCAACCCTTTAATAAGATAGCATAAAATGACAACCTCTCTCATTGGATAAGATAAAGGTTTACACCCAATAAAAAAAAAGCAAACATTTTCGAAAATAAATGTCCAGATCATTCTTTAAAATTCTTGTAAAATCATTCGATTTAACAGAAAAATACAAGAATTTATTTTTAAATTCGAATTCAAATTTAAACTAAAAATAATAAATAAAAATAAGTAACGAAGAATGCGAATTTTAACGCGAAACAAACATTTTAAGGGATCGTTTTATCGAGGATTTTTACGTTTAAAGAATTATTAAGGTATCTTTTAATGTTGTAGAATAGGAGAAAAATCGTTGAACTATAATAGAAAAATAAAATATTTGCCGGAAGGCAATCTTATTCGGGTCGCGATTAAATTAAAATAACGTACAGAATAATGCAACAGAATTAATATGAAATATAATTAAATTATTATTTTGAAATTAATTGCAGATATATATTTAGAACGTTTTTATATACGCATATAATAATGTTCGCATCTCTGGATATTCTTTAAACACGCAAGGAACGAGTGAAGTATTTATGTTAAGCGAAGGATTCATAGAAAATAAAACTACCGAATGAATACGTTAACGTCGCTTTATTTTTTATTTCTATTTTTTTTTTATCTAACCGAGTTTTGTACTCGTTCCAGTGACAAAACGTAGACCTTGGAAGGTCTCTCGTTAAGAGTACTTAGTCGAAGCACTCAACTACCTGGAAAACGTATAAGAATGAAGATGTGGCAATGTTCCTAGGATTTTATGGGCAGAAAAGTTTTGTCTCGTCTTAGACGACGATTTTAATAGCTAAAAAAATTCATTTGGAATATTAAAAACGACTGTTGGACGATGTAATTTCTTTTATTTCGTCTATATCGATCGTTAAGAGGATTCGAGTAAGCTCAATTTGACGACGGAAGAACCGAGTTGTGACCAAAGGATATCCCGTCCTTGGCCCATATGAGATCTATTGTATAAAGTGACCACAATAACGTACTACGAGAAATGAAATTACGTTTGGAAACCTCCCTAAATTATACAAATTCTAAAATTACCGAAGGGTTTTGTCTGCGTGTTCTTATTCACTAAAAGTACAGTACAAAGTACGTAATAAAACGTTTATTAAGCAACGTTTTATTTTTTTTTTTTTATTATCGTTTAAAATATTAAATTATTATGTCTGAAAAAATAATGGAAAGTTTTTATTCCGTTAAAAAAAAAAATTAATAAGAATAGACGAAATCCTGTTTACGTCTTGCAGAATTTCGAACTTTTAGGATCCGGTTTAAAATTCAAACTTGACATGACACTTCAATTTAAGTCACGTGACGGACAAAAATTAATTTTAACACTGTTTATATTACTTTACAAATATTTCAAAACTTTAACGGAATGAACGAAATGTAGAAATAATTTGTCACAAAACACGAAATTCGAGTGGTAAACGTTTGTATCGATTCTTTCAGCATTAAATTTGCTTACGATAATTGAATATACAGTAGTTTATTTAAAATTGTATTTCCTCCGTTATCGATTATATTAAAATTAATAAACTACTGTACCGTCAAAGATTGGGAACAAGTTTACGCTAAACACGGCATTGATTAAAAAGAATCTCTCTCGCTCTACTAAATATACTATACTAAATCCTATATATAATTTAGGATCGTGCCCTAATAATACTAAGCTGTAATACACACTTTCGCACGGATCCATTAATAAAAATGCAAATTTTACGACTTTAAGTAAGTATTACTCCAACCCAAAATTCGCTACGACACCCAAAATGACTGGGCAAATCAAATAACACTGAAAAATGTAAATATCGTCATCGAGTTTACACATGGCTACGGTTCGGGATAGACTCTCCCGTTTAGAAAGCGCGTAACAAGCAGAAAATGGCGTGCAAAGTTAGTATAATTACACGGAGAACAGAACTTACCTGATCACACGGCAGATCCATCGTCACCGTCAGGGACCAAACCTGCAAGGAAGAGCACAGACGGATAAACGACCTGTTTGTTAGATTGTATGACGCACCGAGAGTTACGCATGATGTATCCTATTGAATCAGCAGGATGTCCCAGATACGGAGCAGAATAGATCAGACACTCTCTCCGATTACCCCGGTTAGTTTAGAGGCACTGACAGAATTACGATATTCAGATATTCCCTAGATAAACTCGAACCGTCTCCGATCTGGTATTCGGTTCCCAGTTACGTACCAGGATAAAGATCTGTCATACTACAAAACCAGTTTATCCGAATTTGAAAGATTCAGTCAACTAGAACCTAAAACATCTATATCCGTTTATCTATATATATATAAAAAAAAGAAATTACAGTCATAAAAAGAAGAGTTTAAGTCAAAAAGTAGACACGAGGCACCATAATATTCTTGTATTTAATTATTTATCCATTGCGAAAAAGTTTCAATTGAATTCTTGCCGACGACAGATGTTGTGGCAGCTGCCCTTTGACGTGTACAATACAAAATCACCAGTTCAAAACTAATCCAGATCGATAGGATTTTTTATACGCCAAGCATTACAAAATGTATAGAAAATAATGCAAAAAATTAATTTCGTAATGAGTTAAATTCCATAGTTTAATGCATGGCAGCCTATTAATTTGTAAACAATTCTTGTGGAAACTAAAATTAAATGGTTCTAAAGAGACGATTTTTAAATTGGAATAATACGAATACTTTTCTAAATCGCCGAGTAAGTTAAATATACCGATTTTCCGATTAATAAATATATATATTTCAATATTATAAAACCGTACAGAACGACGTGTTACCGATGTGAAATCGTTACGTCGAGTTAATTAATCTTTATGTAATGGTAACGGTTGCGACTTACCTTCGATGCTGGGGAGTGCAAAAGGGTGAATAGATATAAAAGTCCACTGTCTAATAACTATTAAACCACCCACGGTATGGGAGATCGGAGGTGACATGTTTAATACTCCAACACGCATAATTCAGCTCGCTGATCACGTGGCTAGCCATTCTAATAACTAAACGCCATCTGTCGAGTATTCGTTTTACCGTCTTTCCAGTAGTGTTTTAGAACAATTAAAATAATTATCTTAAAATTTGTCACGTCTCGCGCCGACGTAACAATAAATATCGAGTCGATTGTTACGAATTCGGTATACGTTTCTCCAATAAACATTCTCCCTCCATTTATGGGTCCTATAAATAACCGATACAGATTATAATTACGTATAAAACAATAGATTGCGAAATGGCATCGTGACACCTTAACCGCGGTTAAGTGGACACACGAAATTGTTACAGAGGACACTTAAAAAAATCTTCTACCCGATAGTTGATTTTAAAATATTTAAATTACAATAGAGTGTATGACTATAGGGCAAATTGAGTCGATGAACCGATTATAAAATTAAGTTTCGAGTGGGTTCGTATCTTATTTTATTTTATTTTTTTACCTTCGAAAAACCAGTAAAACCAAGTCGGGTATCGTTTTAGAAAGTTTACAACCCACCACATTTATTTATAAAAATGAAAAACTTCTATCCTCGATACACGCGGCGACATTGTCACAGCTTGATAGTCGTCACTTATGCGGAGTCATTGTTTAGAGGTATAATTTACATAATAATAAATACGCAACTTCCTATACCGAATTATACGGTTATTAATTGCTCTTGACCCTCTTCCGCGTGTGAAATTTAGTTGATATTCCCGTTTTTAATAATTCTTAGAAAAGATAAAACCGCTCTCTTCGGTTACCTTAAAAAAAGAAACGAATCTCGTCATTAATTAAAAAAGAAAAGACGGGAATTACGGAAAAAAATGTTAACGTTTTGGTTCCGTTCTGGACGATTTTGTGACCAAAAAATAAACAAATAAGCCAAAGTAGGCGGCAACCCTCCAATGTTGTTGTACAGTACGTGGGAGTCTTTTGATCCGATCTCCGTATTGATGCGATGGTGGGCCTCAACCGGTCACGTGGGAGGAGACAGGAAGCAGGAACCATATTCGGACAAAAGCTGGTATACCGACAGAATAAAAAAATACCGGTTTCATGGTTACTCGCTCACAAAACGCGTTAATGGTCGAGGGAAAGATCAATTATTTCCTAATGTTTATGAATATCCAAATTAATTTTGATTAGTTTAAAGGTGATTGCACTCTAATTCGAACACTGTGCGATAAATTACGCGAATGTAAAAAAAAAATGGCGAATTCCGTTAATTTTAATAAGCGTAGAAAACGTACTTTTATAAATTTTTTTTTTTACTAAAACGGCAAACAGGTTCACGAAATAAATATCAAAAAATGACGTCAGAGAGGCGAAGACGACGTCATTCTATAAATACCCCGTTTATTTGTTTACCCGGAGGATGGTCACCTTCGAAGAAAATAAGGCGAAAAAGTTTACCAAAAACCTTTACGGCCACTTTATTACACACGTGAAAAGTTCATTAAAAAGTATTTTGAGTCGAGCAACGTTTCGTAATAACTCGAGACATGATACCACATTTATTAGACTTTATTATATAAGATCGATGACGAGTAGCCATTGGTACAAAGTGTAATTTAATAAATTTCACGTCGTAAATAATTATTCGTGCGACTTTAAAATACGTCGTTAAGCTACGAAAAAAACAAAACAAAACGTCTTACCTACCTGCGTGTATTATGCATCACATATTTAAATATCTAACAATGAATATAGTGGTACTGTACATTTAAATAAGAGTGAAATGGCAATTTATACTTGGCATAAAAATGTATTTTTTTTTTTTCTAAAGAGGATTTTATTTATTTACTTTCAATTGTGTAAAAATTCATGTAACAATTTTCTGTCGGTTCGATTCAACTGGTAACACGCATTTGATCCAGTTTAATTGATAAAATATGGGTTTGGCTTCACTTTCTATTATGAGAATCGAGTCCGAATTTAGATTATTTTCTTTATTTATAAAAAAAAATATTTTAAACAATTAATAGCGAGGTTGCGGCCGAAGTTTTAACGCGAAAACGTCAACGTCGGACGTTCAGAATCGCCATCTTGTAAGCCTAGAAGTTTGACAATGACGTTTGGAACGTCGAGCGTGATTCTACTGACGTTTCAAACGTCATTGTCAAACTTCTAGGCCTACAGGAAGGTGGCGCTGAACGTCCGACGTTGACGTTTTCGCGTTGAAAACTTCGGCCGCAACCACGCTAATAAATAATAAACTAATAAATCGATAGTATCTTAAGTATAACTTAAATAATTACAAAAAAAAAAGATCGGTCGGAGATAATTAATGACTTCTGAAAATATTAAAAAATTATACAATTTAAATAAATAATGTTTACGTAATTTTTTATACAATAAGTATAATTAATGATTGTAATTATTTTCGTAGTTCAAATTAGTTTCACTTCATTCTACATAAATAAAGAACTATTGCATTAATTTCGATTGTTATTTAATCAATTATTTATGCTACGAAAAAAGGAGATAATATATTATTTATAACCGAACTAGTGAAGAGGGCAAATATTATAATAGGCAATATACGCGCGCGCGCGCGCGAGCGACCCTGACCTTTATTTGGGTCGAAACCTCTCATTATGTCGCCATCTAACGACTAATAAAAATATTATTTTTTCGTAATTTTAATTTTTAAAACCTTTTTTGTTTTGTGTGATTTTCGGAAAAAAATTCGTTTACATTTTAATTGACGATAGTACTAACAGATGGCGCCACGTAACTTTTTTGACTTAACCGAGGGGGAGGTGATACTTTTCAGTAGACCCCCCTATAAAACTGTAGATAATTTCGTTTTATATGAATTCCACGTTGCACGAGTCATTTAGATTTTACAAATACGTGTGCCGGGGTGTGAACGGCTCACGTATTTGTAAAATCTAAATGACTCGTACAACGTGGAATTCATATAAAACGGAATTATCTACAGTGTTATAGGGGGGTCTACTATACTGTACAAATGCTTTAATAATGGGAGTCGACGATTCGAGGGGGGAAAAAGGTTTGTTCATTTAATATTAAATACTACTCTTGGATTTTAAGTATTTATTTAAAGCGTACGTATTTAAATGACGACGGTTCTCACAGTGCGGTTCCACCCCTTTTAAAAAGAACTATCAGAGCGTAAATCGCGCACAAAAGGTGTTATAATCAGTCGTTGTTACTTGACCTATTTGAAAAAAAGGAGCCTACTCTCGGTTATTCGCTCGATTTTCCGTCATCAAATTCTTCGAGACGGTTTATAATGAGAATATATATTAAAAAAAAGGTATTTATAAAGTTTTAATAACGTTTATTTATCGTATAAAAACATTTACAAAAATATTATTGGCTAATCGGGTGGAAGAAAAAAGGGTGTTATTAAAAAATGGCACAACGAGACAATTGCAGTTGTTCGCGAATTCGGATAAATCGATAATTAAACTGTTGTTATAACTATTAATAATAATAATAATAATAATAATCAAAAGTTAAAATGTTATGAACACTTTTCGATCGTTCGTTACTCGATTCTTCCTTTTTTTTTTATAGCTAATATATAGAAAACGAAACCCAAAAGTCTTAGGAAACAGCCGATATTATGGCACAGATATTCCAAATTCAAAAATTACAGCTTTTTACAAAATAGCACCTGTTTGACGGGCACTGTTGTGGCCCTCTACCTGTTACCCCAATCTCTGACTTCTATTGTGTGAGTATGTCCGTTTCTGCTAGAAGATCCACCGTGTTTCGTCATGTTTTTGATCTCTAGAGGGCTGGACAGAGGGGAGAAGTTTGGTGGGTTGATAACGGGACCGTAGGATTTTGTCCTTCCAGCGGCACTCCTACGCGAAGACAAGGTACTCGTTCTGCTATCCGGTGGGTGACGGAGAAGCGAAGGAGAGGAGGGAGCCAGAGTAGGCGATTCGGGTGGAGACGGCGACGTGGAATTGCTGTATCTTATTAACCTCGGTATGGGGCTGGAAGAACGAAATCTGTGTTCGTACACTCTGGGGGACGAGCCGCTCTTTCTGCTCCAAGAATGGCTCGATTCGTGATCGCAATTATCCAACAATCTTCTCATAAAATCGTGTCTCTTGCTTTCCGAATGACCGTTGTAGACTCGACCGTTGGTTTCGTTGTAACTGTCACCCATACTTCGCTCGTGGTCAGAGTAACTGTAATTTCTGAAATCCCTCTTGTCCATGCGTCGATTTGACGTATCTCTCTCTATCGTGTGATAAATAGGAGTGCTTCTCAACTCGTTTCTCTTATCCAAGAATCTCTGATAATTGGGGCCGTGGCTTAGATCGTGTATGGACTGACTATAATTGTGAGGAGAGCGCTTCAGACTGTGGGTGGAATGAAAACGATCGCTGGCGGTTTTGCTCAGATCTTGAGTGGACTGGCTACGAAAACTGGAAACGTCACTTCGAAAAGACTGGTTGTGGTAAGACGTGTCGGTTTCGTCACCAAAATAAAAAGTCTTAGGTGTGCGCGAGTTGGTTAAAATCGATCTGGGGTTCTTTTTCGAAGAGTGGCGTGGCAACGTTTGGGTTTCGCGATCCTCGTGTGTTATCTTGTTGTTCGACAGACGTTCCGACCTATGATGAGATTCCCTGTTTGTGTAATTACGTGGCAAGGTAGCGGGATCGTCACCCAACAGATAGCTTCTTTTGGGGGTGACGTCGTATCTTCTGACCGGATCTCTTTGCGAGTGAGATCGTTGCACCGTGGTGTGTTGTTTCTGATCGTGGCGAAAGGAATCATGTTTTCGTACTTTTTGCTCTTCCGTTCGGGCCGACAGATTATCCGTTAGGGACGGCGTCGATTTCCAGGTGGACTTTTTGAGATGTGTCCATCTGTTATTCGCGTTTTCTCCCATGTAGTAGGTTTTAACCGGCGATTTTTCGCCATTTGGAGATTTCGACGTGTTTCTAAAATAGACCGTCGGAGGTGTTGCCGGACGTCTCGGAGTAGATTGTCTCGATTCGTTGTACTCGTGAGTTCTACTCTCCCTCATCCTGCTTTGTTCCGATTCTTTCGGTCGCTTGGTACTGGACATTTGAATTTTTATCACGTTTCCCCCCGCTTTTGTTTTCGACGTTTCTACCACGTCGCTTTCGTCCGAGCCGAAATGATTTTCCAGCCATCTGTTAGTTTCGCAATTTCGAATTTCTTCTTCTTCTTCCACGTCCAAATTTTTCTTGGTCAGCGGATCGTGCCTTTCCATCAATTCTCGGATTGCCGTTTCGCGACGCATTTTCTCCGAAAGGCTATCGAGTTCGTCGTCCGCGTAATATTCGATTTTTCTAGTAGTCTCGGCAGACATTTCCGGTAGAGGAAGCCCGTCCACTTCGTCTTCCGGAACTTCGTCGTCGCAAGTCTCCTCGTGATGGTGGGTTCTGGTGGTTTCCGTCGTCAGTTCGCCATCTTTCAGTTGGGATACTTCCTTGATCTCGTCTTTATCGGTGACCTTGTTTGAGCGACTCGAATAATGAGTGAGTTTTCCGGGAAATTGCTTAGGATCTCCTCCGATGTATGGAATATCTTCGGGAAGAGTGAGAGCCATGTGGTGCATCTCCTGCGGAAAGAGAGAATTTTAAGTACCGATTCACTTAACCTAGTTAAATATTAAGAAATTATTAATTATACGTACGGAACCAGTTAATTCGTGGATTCTCTCGTCGTGCAATTGCATATTTTCTTCTTTAGTTTCCTTCATTACTTGACGAGTTTCGGTTTTCTCGCTTACCACCTGAACCGCACCGGGTACGGGAACGTAACCGGGTTCGGGATGATCTTCCGGAACGGTTTTGTGCTGAAAAATGTTTCCAATAAATCAATTTGTAGACATTAGAACTAATTTTGACCTATAGATTCACGTACTTCGGTATCTTCGGTTTCTTCCGTTCTGTTATCTTCCTTAGTTCTGGTAGAGATCTGAGGGCCGCTATCCGCGATAACTTTGCCATCTTCGAGAACTATCTGTCGCTGAACCCGAGTTTCTACCTGAAATGTCAAAATACATAATCTGGTTTTCAGATAGGCCTATCACGAAAAGTTATAAAAAGCCAAAAAATGTCGTTCCATTAATTCCGTACCTGTTTAGTTTTATGATTCACCACCTTCTTTTTTGTGGTCCATTCCTCTGCATGAAAACGATTACGTAGAATTTAGTCAAATATATAAGTATTTAACCTAACAGTACGATGAAAATTCTTACCGTGTTTGACGTTGGCTTTGAGATTCGGCTCCTTAGAAACGAGAATAAATATTAAATATATTGGTTTTAACGATTAACAAATAAACGAGTTAATAATAAATTGCATTTGTAACTATTCTAGCAGCGATTATCGAAGAGGCTGTTCTCACGACCCATTCGTTTTACCTTTGGCGTAAACAGGCGATTGACCCCCGAAGCCGAGGAACTTTTCTGCACCTGTTCCGAGTTCACTCGAACGTTTGACCTGCGGACAGGCCGACGAGCTCACTTTCGTGACTGGCGCAATATTCATTTTTCAGCAGGGCTATTTTTTTTACTTTGCTTTTACCGCATTCAAAATTTCCCTTTTTTTTTCTTTTTTCTAACGCGCGCCATTTTCGTTAATATCTACAAGTCGACCCCCCTATAACACTGTTCATTATTTCGTTTTATATGAATTCCATGTTGTACGAGTCACTTAGATTTTACAAATACGTGTTCCGGACTGTGGACGGCTCAGGTATTTGTAAAATCTAAGTGACTCGTACAACATGGAATTCATATAAAACGCAATAATCAACAGTGTTATAGGGGGGTCGACTGGTACTTTCTTTTACTAAACAGACGAAAAACAATTCTGTATTTTCATATTTCGAACGTATGCTTATAAAAGTCGGGAACCGTTTGGCATCAAATTTCATTGGCAAAATTAATAAGCAATATTTTTGATTTCCTACGTATTAAATATATTAAATTCCCGAAGAATTTATTTTTAAAACACAGGAAAAATTCTACACCAAAATATTATTTTACCCCAATGTTAAAATTTATTTATTTATATTATTAAATTGGAAAATCAAAGTAAACGAGAACGAGTTTGGTTTAAAGCAGCAAACTTTTCCATTGAACAACACAATAGTATTTCATAAACAATACGTTTTATCTTTGTTTATTAAATAACACACGAAAAGAAAGTGAGAATGGAGATAAACAATGTGACACGTAATAACCAAGATAAAGAGATCGGTGTCAAAATGTCTACCGAATGCAATTATTTAAGTGTGGAATCCGAATTTCTAAGATGTATTTTTAGAAGTTGCGTACGAAATTTTCGTTTAAGTAACCCGCGGCCATCGATCTTTCATTTCTTTTTTTTCGTCACACGGCTACTCGTGACTCATCTTCGAAGTCGAAACCACTCCTATGCCATTCGCTTACCAATCCACTTATTAAGAAATAACGACATTACGAAATAAACCGAGCGTTAACTTTACGAATAATTTCGTGACTGTAAATCATTAAATTTATAATTAAAAGAAGTAATTGTATAACGAGGGAGGGAGACTTTTCGGTTAATGAGCTCGGAATGGCCCACACAACTGGAAATTTCTTACATAACTCGAAAACTCTTAAAAGACTCTCGTATAATCGAGTGTAACCACCGACGAAACTGGCCGTCCGTCTAGTGTGATATCACACAATTTCGTGTCGACACGTCGCCTACGGGAATTACCGAGCTGTGGGCTTACGACATTTATACGTAGGTGAAGCTATTCGTTTTACATATGTGACTTTAATTGTCTAATGGATTTTATCGGGAGAACGTTAAAGTTTTCTCGTGACGTTAGAAGAATCGTTACGTCGAGAGGATTAAAACAGAGAGAAAGTAAAATAGAAAATTTTTTAATCCGACTTTCTGTACTTAGTTTTAGCGAACAGGTGAATCGAGGAATATGTAGGCGAAGGATATTGTTAGTGGCATTTCGAAGCTGTCGAGTGACCCAGTTTCCTATCCACCTGTTCGGTATACGGTTACGACTGTTTCTATTACTTGTAAAGCGAGTTTGACATCGGACCAGGCACAAATATAATGCTGAAATTAAACAAGGTTGATAAGAAAAACTCACTTAATGCTTTTTATCTGCAATAAATTAAAGAATTTTGTACTGTCGCAATTTTCCAAAACGCTTGTCACTCGGTGTTTCTTGCATTTTAAGTATTGTAATCCCTAACGAAGGATGCTAAATTTTGTATTTTTAAGTATTTGCTTTATATAATGTTATATAAAACAAAAAAAGGGGTAGTTTTATAAATTAACAGAAATAAATTACACAATAACACTAGTTGGAAATTGGAATAGAATTTTACAAATCTAAAACCACAGATACAACAAAGAGAACAGTTTAATTAATAAATAATTTTTTTAAAAAGTAATGATTTTAGAAACTTTATAATCATTTTTTAATAAATTATATTAGCCAATTAGTGAATTTAATTATTGTGCACGTTCGTAAAATAAATACAACTAGAAACCCGAGTAAAAATATCAAATGGTTATTTACGTGGCATTATAAAGAAAACGCCTGTTCGACACCAAAAAAAAGGAATAAATTGCTTTCTACTTGGCAAGAAACTGGTTAAAAATGAAGATGAATTTATCCAGATAACATCACGGTTATTAGAAATATATGGAAATGACAATGAAATCAAGTTATTACACTTATCTGTATAATTATCTGTATAATTTATGGCACGCTTTCCAATAACGAATTTTTAAAGAACGTTCCCCAATGATATATTAGCATAATTATTTTGTTTTTAATTATTTCTTAATTTACTTCTTTAGATTGATCTCAAATTTCTTCTGCATTGTTTTTCTAACGATACGAACGAAAGTTTCGTGTATAGACTATATCGATTAACGAAGTCCTTGAGTAAAGTCCTATAATATTTAATTTTAATCGAAAAAT
>NW_019384859.1:0-10631 GCF_000671375.1 Centruroides sculpturatus
ATATAGTAATATATATTGTAAATAAACATGGCATTTGTTTATGCAATAAATGTTTTTTCTTAAATAAAAAATATACACACATTTTTTAAGGGGGTGCAGGAGTTATTTTCAGATTCAAGGGGGTGCTAACCACTAGAAAGGTTAAGAACCATTGCTTTACACCGATATTCTTCCTATGCTCACTACAGCATATCCATTGTTACTTTTCCCATGCCTATCACAATTCTACAGATCCCACAGATTACTTGTGTTGCACAATGATGAGCAATTCCAGCTTTGCCAACTGAGAACACAAAATGCCTTCTCTGTTGCAGCACTGCCATTTTCATTTATAGTATTTACTAGTAGCAGCAGAGTCAATAGATATACTGGTCCTTGCATTGCCAATAGCTCCAATGCTATGATACTGACATAATAAATATTTCTGCCACTTCAAACACTTTGATCGTGTCAAGGCATAAGTTTAGCTTGAGCATGGGGAGAGTCAGCTGTAAACATTCAAAATTATTTTAATATGTGAAATTTTCTTGTTTTTAACTCAGATAATGCTTTTGTCTATTTTAAAGGATTGCTTATAAATACTATTTTAATCTGGTTTTGAACATTATTTATTCGTAAATGTCATTAATATTTATATTAACTGTCACTTTCACTATTTTAGACTTTAAATTAATTAGACTCTTTGTTTTTTGCTTACAATTGTGTGTTCATTTTTAAATATTTTTGGAAGTTTTCGTTAAGAGTAAGAAAAAGTAGTAAAAAAATTTATAGTTACGCCTGTATATACATTATTAATATAGGATGCCTTCAGAATTCTCGAGAACTCTGAATCAAAAAGAAAAGGGGTTGATGAGAATTACATACATTAAATTATGGAAATGTATAGAAATGTTAAACCATGTGTTAAGACAGGATAAATTCAAAGTGTTACACAAAAAGATTTAGGATGGCTTTGGAGTTTATCAAGGTTAAGCCCATATTTTTTTATTTATTAATATTAGGTGAATTATTGTAGTGCAGTGAGAAAGGAGCTATGATATATGTTATTCACAATTTATATTGTGTTTATTAATGAGATAGAGATTAAAGTTGAGCCAAATAAAATTAGGAACAGGTTAGAAAGGGGGATTAAAAGTCAGTAGATTCAGTTCTTGGATTTCAAATATAGGCTGTTAGAGAAAAAAAGAGAAATTCCAACTATTTAGACAACATATTCAACATATTTACAGGCACGTAATAATTTAGAGATGATGAGTTAAAAGTTGACAAATAAAATAAGTAAATGCAGGATGGCAAGAATTCAGACAGTATTATTAGATATCGACAGTGATAGTGATTCTTTTAGACCAGTGGTTCCCAATTAGTTTTTCCTACATACCACTTCAAGAAAGAGCTCAAACTCGCGTACCCCTTATAGCAGAAATTCATATTAATCCATACTAATATTATAAATTCAAAGGTAATTCTTCCTGTCTGTCTGTTACCTTTTCACGTCTAAACTGCTGAACAGATTTTAATAAAATTTGGCACAGAGATAGCTTACATGTTGGAGATGGACATAGGCTACATTTTACTGCGAGAAAATATCTTACTCCCACAAGAAAATTCGATATAATGCAAGAGAAGCTGTGGATAGACAATTAGTGATAAATAGAATAAGTTGTTTTACATTTATTATCTTTAAAATAAAATTCTAATAATAATGAAAATAACATAAGGTTATTTAATTTTAATGTGACAAATGTGCACGATTTTCTTTGTAAATTCTGGTTGCTTTTTGGTCAGCTTCAGTCTCAAGTCATCTTCGAGTTGAAGTCGGTGACGATGTTTAGTTTTCATGTTTGTCTTGGCTGAAAATCCACTCTTGCAGAGGTATGTTGTGCAAAATGGTAGTAAATATTTTATTGCTGCTTNCAGCGACTGATAAGGACATCACGGCAGACTTTGACGCGGCACACATTATCCTTACTACCACCCACCCCAAACATATTAAATGGTTGGAAGCTATGGAGATATTTAGAGCAGGACGCAATACAACATGCATCAATTTTAAAGAAGAGATAGCCCTTTCAACAGCATGGCGGTTCCCAATGGATGATATTGTTTAAAAGTTTATGACGAAAGTACTGCAGCGTGCATGCATGGTACGCAAAACAGCACTCTTTTCGTTTTGCTCAAAAGTTTCCACGTGCGATGATTCAAAAGGTAAACGAATCAAAAGAAAGTGTTCAATTTTCAACGTCCAGCTAAGTATTTATAAAAAAAAAAGCCCGAGGAAGAGCCCAGAAAGGGCGTCGAAAACGTTAGCTTTAGTATTATACATACACTCCAGTTACAAGATTCAAAGTAATGAGTTATTTTTAGTACATTCCGGTGTGTAAAGAAGAATAAAAAAACATGACTTGAAATTCACTGGAATGTTCCTCCACCACTCCATGACAATTCGGGCCTTATGACATGGTGCATTATCCTGTTGATACAAGCCATCCCCGCCAGGAACATTGTTGCCATGAAGGGGTGAACCTGATCTGCAATGATGTTCACATAGTGCACAGCCATCAAGGATTGTTTTATGGCAATGACAGGTCCTTATGTGTCCCATGAAAACATCACCTACACCATAATACCACCTCCACTGGCTTGTATCTCTCCAACTGTGCATTCAGCTGCCATAATCTCCTTTGAAAATTGGCATATCCACACTCAACCATCAATGTGATTGACCATAAAACTTTACTCATTGGACCAGACAACTTTCTTCCATTCTTCTAAGGTCCAACTGCAATGCTCCCTGGCCCATTGCAGGCACTGTTGTAGATGACGTGCTGTAAGCATGGACTCAAATGTCTGGCGGCTACACAGGCTCATACATAGAAGGGTACACTGCACTATGTGCTGTGAGACAT
Source organism: Centruroides sculpturatus (assembly GCF_000671375.1). Taxonomy (NCBI): domain Eukaryota; kingdom Metazoa; phylum Arthropoda; class Arachnida; order Scorpiones; family Buthidae; genus Centruroides; species Centruroides sculpturatus. The sequence continues at coordinate 2,907 of NW_019384859.1, forward strand.
TGTCTTGGTCACAACTGTTGTAGCTACTGGTGATTTGGGCTGCTGTAGCCTTTCAGTCACAGTGAACAATGAGTAATAGTCTTCGCTCTCCTCTGGAATCAATGCACCACAGCCGGCATACAGCTGGCCATCGACTTCTTGTTTCTCCATTTGTACATCACTTTTGAAAAGTACTAACAATGACTGCATGTGAACAGCCCACCAATCATGTCGTTTCTGAGATTGACGTTCCCAGGCGCCTAGCCATAACGATTTGCCCTTTATCGAAGTCTTATAAATCTGCTGCTTTTCCCATGATACAGCTAAAAACTCTACATTTGGAAACACAGTTCACTGGCTGTTTATATAAGGCAATATGAGCCGCACAAGTGCCATTGTTTTGTCTCCAGACGAGCTCCCACTCTAGGTGGGAGGTGATCATAATGTAATGGCTCTTCGGTGTATATCACATTCAGAGATCTAGAGAAGGTATTTAATATAGTGAAATGGAATCTGCTGTTTAAAACTAAAAAGACGGCAAACTTAGATTGGAGGGATAAAAGGATAATTTACCAGTTATACAAAGACCAGTATACATATATAAATGTCAATGGGAAAGAGAGCGAAGTAAAGATAAAGAAGAGTATAAGACAGGGCTGTGCACTTTCTCCATATTTGTTTAACATGTTCATTGAAGAGATTATACAAAAGATGAAGAGTAAGACAAAAAGATATAATGATAAATAAAAGATATGCTGCATCAGATTTGCTGATATGTCATGGAGTAATTCAGAAAGCAAAGTGAATCATATGCTTAGTATACTAAATGAAGTGTAAAGATAAACATTAAGAAAACAAAGGTGATATTAGTAAAAACAACAACAAAAAGACAAAAGCTAGCATCATGATTGACAAACAGGTGGAACAAATAAGAAATTTTACTTATCTTCTGTAATTTCACTCCCTATGTAACAAATGTATACAGGAGATCAAAAAAAGAATAGTACCAATGAAACAAGCTTCCCAAAACAAAAGAAATCTGCTAACATCAAGACATGCAAGTATGGAAGCAAAGAAAACATTTACTATGACATTTCTCTAGAGCATTTTGCTGTATGGAAGTAAGTGCTGGCTACTAGGAAAGCAAGATACAACCCATCTGGAAGCTGTAGAAATGTGGATATGGAGAAGAGTAAACAAAATAAGCTGGACTGAATGGAAAACAAATGAAACAATTCTGAATTAAATGACAGAACAAAGGAAGTTAATACAGGAAATAGGGAAAATGAAAATTAAATTTTATAGGCTATATTATTAATTAAGCAATACTTTCCTAAAAACTATCCTTGAAGGAAAAATTCTCAGAAGAAAAAGAGGAGGAAGACCAAATAAAAAGTATCTGGAAGAGGTCAATGTTTCCATGGAATTCCAAAACTATCAATTAAAAGGGACTGCAATGGACAGAGAGCATTGATTGCAGTGAGAAAAGTTACAAAGCCTTTAATAGTAGATAGAAAAATTAATTTAACTAATTTGCTTACTTACCATAAATTCTAAATGCATATTCAGTTTTAATACTTTTGCAAGCTCTATTGCTTAATACTGACATCATGTCTAGAAAATCTTCAAAACTCATTGTGTCATCATTTTCTGAAGAAAACACTTTACAGAGTCTGTCTTTAAATGGATTGACCTAATTAATTTTTAGAAAAATTTTATTGTTAAGTTACAACAATGTATTTAAGTTCAAACAACTTATACAGTTATCATTAATCAATATCATATTAACTCTCTTAATATTTCTTCTTACATTAATCTTAAAATATTTTAAGATCTGTCTAAAAATGAATTATTGAAAGTGAAGAAGTTAAAAAACACAAGTTCAATAAACATTAAGTGGGAACATATACTATGAACTGTTAAGTGAACATTGTTATGACAGTAAAGAGTTACTTATACTAGTATTATGTAACTTTTATTTATCTTTTCAATTATTTTGTTTAGAGTATTTTTTTTCTTATATTCAGATAATCAAATTTATGTCAACAGAGCACTTCTGTCAACAAAAATTCATTCACTGTTTACTACAAAGTAAAGTAAGTTATGTATCACTCTTTTGCATGGTATCAAAGTTAAAAACTTCAATATCTGTATCAGGCTCTCCTGAATTGACACCGGATTTGACACTCATATCTTCCTCACAAGCAATCATCCCTGGTGCCATTTGAAACATAAATGCAACATTCCTCAAAACAGTGCTGAATAACTTTTTCTGAGATTTTCATCCAAATATTTGACATTACAGTAATAGACTAATGAGGGATTCTGAGTCTGGACACTGCCGAGGTAAGTAGATTCTATCTAGTGCTCCTGACCAAGGTATTTTGTCAGTTTGACAGTGTTAAGCCTAATATTAGGCTTAGTTAGCTCTCCCCTATACTAAGGTATAGCTGTTTAGGCTTAAGTTAGGGTTAGCAGTCAGTTAGGCTTAGGATAGCTAAACCTAACTTTTTTGCCAACTTTAATTCTTAAAAAATTAAGAACTGTAGCCAGCCATCTTACCTTCCCCAACTGGAACGAAGGCAGAAGACAACCACAGCAGACATCTTGCCTTCCTCTTGTGACTTTATTAGTATGTATTTTGTGTGTTTATTCTTGTCTACTTTTGGTTAGAGGACCTGCTATAGGAGCAGTCCAGTCCCCTAGCCAGCCAGCTAGTGGATACACCAGCCAAGCTAGCTTGGCTGCCTTGGATATTCCCATCGCCCATATAGGAAGGCATCACAGGGTTTGCTGGTGTGAACAGACTTTCCCCATCACCTTACATAGAGCGTCGGGTCACCTCACCTCAAGTACCAACAATAGTGCGTCGTGCAACCTTTCTCAGGTATCAACAAGATAGTGTCATTCAACTGGTGGATCACCATATTGGTTATTGGTTACTACATACTGGTGAGTACTCTGTTTTTACACGACCAACCAGGTTTCTTCCCCTGTCTGAGTTAGACTTAGTCTACTAGGACAGAGTCCGTTTGCCAAAAGGCGCTTTTCCAACTTGCCAATTACACCTACTCTCCACTCTTCTGGTTGGTCTTGCCACTTAACACTTATCAATTATGCCAACTGCAAGTCATCCTAAGAACTCTACTGACGTTGAAACACCCGACTCCTGGGTTATCATCGACACCTTAGAAGATACTATCCTCAAAGAAGCAAACCAGCATTTCCTGAAGATCTTGGACTTACTACCTGAAAAGTATAGCACGAACATCAGGATAGAGGAACGGAAGGAAGTTAGGGACAGGGTCTCCCGCCTTTTCGCATGCCTCAGCCAGTTCCATGGCATCTTGCGTTAAATCCAACCACCCCAAGTGTTCTTCGCCAGCAGCCCAGACTGCCCCGGCTACCACATATGCAGACATCACCCAGCTGAATATGAAACCTACATCAACAACAAATTTATTCCGATAGCATCACTGCCATCCACTCTGCTAAGGGCCTCCGGAGAAGAGGCGATAACGTTCTTCAAATCAATCGTCATCTTTCCTCAAATACGCACAATCACAATGTGCATTTTAAATGGGTACGTGGCCATTTGGGTGTTGCAGGCAACAAAGCCGCCAACAGCCTCCTCCCTCCCATCTAGTTACAACAAGATCCCACCTTCTAAAATTAAGCACTGGAACTACCAGCTTGCAATCCACCAATGGCAACAGGAATGGGATAGCAGCAACACCAGCAGAACGACTTTCAACTTCATCCCTAACATCACTCAGCACCTTCAGTGGAGACACTTCTCACCATGACCCAGTTGCTTACTGGTCATGGCAACTTCAAGGCGTACTTAAAGAGGTTTTGTATTCAAGAAGATGACATCTGTCAATGTGATGGCACTTCCATCCAGGAGAGTGGTCACTTCCTCTTTGATTGTACATTGTTCAGCCAAAACAGTGACATTCTTATTGGCAGTGTACTCTACGCTGGCTTCAACTGGCCCTGTCCTTTTAATGTTTTCCTTGAAAACACGGACTTTTATAAACTGGCAGATTATCTCTCAACGATAGCAGCACTGAATCCAGCGAGCAGTCTACACATCACAAATGACAGTGTTCAAAATCCTGATTGAGTGGACTTTTCTTCAACAGTGTTTCTTCATTGTACCCAGGAACTGTTACCTACTGACTCTCTCAGCCATTGTGGCTTTTCTGTATCATAATGTTATGTTACTGTTCACCATTCTACATGCTACTGTTTTATCTGTATTACTGCTTTGCTTGTTCTCCCCACTGCTTGTCATGCGGTTGTCTTCATTATTTGTCTGTTATACTTTAATAGTAAGTTTCTTATTGTAAATTTGTTTGTACCATTCACCATTGTGTTGTAATTCATTATTTTATGTCATCGTGCCAAATAGTTGTAAACTTCTAATTTTTGTTAACATCCTATTTGCGTTACCATTCTGTATTTTCTCTCACTATTGTTGTGCCAAACCCTGTATATAGCTGTATGTACTAACTTTGATTTGTATCTTTATATATTATTTTGTACTCTGGTTTATTTATAAATAAATCCGATGCAAGCGCCATGGGAACCCACCTTTTGCTGCCCCCACTTTCATCCCCTATCCTTCGCATCTCTCCCTCTTCCTTCATTTCTTTTCCCCTCCTGGTCGTATCTATGAGTGATACCAGGAGTACCCCACCTTCCATAAAAAAAAAATAGACTAACGAGATTGAGCTAAGTATTACAAATATTGGTGTAATAAAGTCATTAAAATGACAAAATGGAATTAGTTACAAAGAAATAAGATGTGTGGCACTAGAGATCACTAATTATGTCAAATCTAACATGCACACTATTTTCAGACACTAAAACCTGATGGTGCATTACATTCAAGTAAATATGGTATATGCCTGCATATCAATAAGATAGATTATTTAAAAATTAGAATATATGAAAATAACATTCTGTTCAATTCTGATCTTTAAACTTCTGTAAATTCCTATTGTTCTCATTCACTTTTTATTATATTTCAATACAAAATTTTAATATGTTTAAATTTCATATAACATTAGATATTAATGGAAAGTTAATACGATTTGACGATGTGTGTGCACTTATGCACAAAAAATGTTTTGCAAAATAAATATAATTTTTAGACTATTATCTGAAAGTATAAAGCGTTTTCCAACCATTCATTTTAAGTTGTCTGTTAACTAAAATCTAACAATTCAGTTAAATACAATCATATTTTTCACATAAATTTGATGTTTAAATTATTCTACACAATTTTCTTCTCACAATCAGCTTTAAAAAAAGTTATGAAAGAATATTGATAACCTTTTCTATAGAAATATTGATATAAATTAATGCTAATTAAAGATATTCTGAGTACTAATTAAAAAATTCAAATATTACATTTAATTCTGAAAGTTTCATAACTGTTTCTATGGGAAGTCTGGCATGTTTATTCTGTCTGATGATTTCTGGATCCAAAGACTTAAATTTTTCAAAAACACTAAATAAAATATAAAACAAAATTAATGTTACTTTAAAAAAAAAAATAACAATTCAATTACATAAAATATTAAAAATAAACAGGTAAAATGGCAAAACTGTATTTGGGACAAGACGATGTCTCAGAGACTCACTACTAAGTGAAATCACTTTGATGCTCAAGGCAGGTCTCGTTCTCATTCTCCAATCTTTTTTTGTATCGCTACTTTTGGGCGCAATCGTTCAAACTTTGCCGGCAATGACCACAAGGTCTTCCACGATACATTTTCAATGTAATTAACCAATTCAATTTCAAAATTTCTCTCCGTTGCATGTTGGCCCGGGTTGAATTTTTGTCAATGTATAAGAAAAATTTCCCGTTTTTGAAAAAAATAATCATGGCTATTGTATCATGCGAAATTATTTTTTATTTTGCACAAACAATATACAGTTAAACTCGATTATAACGTCATTGGATGTAACGACATACCCTAATATAACGTCAAATTTTTATCGGTCCCACAATTTTGCTATACTAGATAATGTTAAAAAACCTACTTGTAACGACATAAAACCTTATTTTAATGTCATATTTGAAGTGGCCCCAAATTTACAAAATTAGATTACAAATTTTATTTAACAAAGAAAATACTACGTGTTCAGTCCTAGGGTCAGAGTCCACTTCCTAGAACGACTATGGATGGTACTCTCACACCTGACTTCGGTTTGTCTGTTTGTTCAGATAATCATGATTTTGTATTTTATTTTGATTTGGTTCTCAGTCCCGAGTACCTACAAGTCTGGTTTCTTTATGCATGCATGATTTGTACACTTAATACTCTGTGCCAAATTGCAACTCCTGACATGTACTCTTTCATACCTCTAAGCTGGTAACACAGCAGGCAGTACAATTTTATAAACAAGACAGTCTTCCTTCAAATTTGAAGTTAAGACTATTAACAAAAATATACATTTTTGAGTCTATCCTTTAATCTTTTTAACACGACCACAGAAGTAATAACTTCAAATTTGAAAAAATTATCCTGAGTCATCATGGAAAGACAGTTTTGTCAATAATAATGAATGTTATAAAAAATTAGCCAGAAACATAAGGTTTAATACAACAAATACCATATGCATGAATTTTCTAGCATATCTTTCAATAATATCAAACAGAAAAGTTTTGTACACTTATAATAAAAGTTTTCTAATATAAAATAATTATAACTGAAGATTTTACATAAAAAATTTTCATTCTGATAATACGTAAAAAAAAAAGTTATGAACAGTTCAAGAAAGCTTGGATAGAGCCATTCCTAACAAAATATCTCAGACAGCACATTAAATGACCTCTCCCTAAATGTGTAAATGAGTTGATGTGATATTTGCATATTCTTCTCCAACATTATTGAGTTGTATTTGTTTAATGAAAATGGCTCCTGGTAATGCTATAAGTGTTGATGTACATGAAATAATTATCATCTCCATAGACAGGACAAGGACAAATCCTTAAGAAAAATTGCAAACTAAAAACTGGTAATTCCACAGTATGGGTTATTTTTCAAAAAAATCAGGAAACTGCTAAAATTCATCCAAACAAATCAACTGGAAGGCCAGCAACCATAACAAAGACTGATCACACACTTGTGAAATAATTAAAAAAAAATCAAGGGTATCACTCAATGAATTAGTGAATGAATGGAATAAAGTTACTGAAAAGTAAATTACAAAAGAAACTTGTATTCATCTGCACAAACTTGGTTACAACTTCTATCAGATAAGAAAATAATATTTTTACTTAACAATCGTGACATGTGATTTATTTTTAAACAAAAAGCCACTTCTCACAAAAACACATACAAAAAATCAATTGAAGTGATCCAAAGAACACCAATGCTGGACACAACAACAGTGGAAGCTAGGGTTTCTCAAACGGGATTCCGGGATCCCGGTTGTTTTTTTAACCCGGGAAATATCCCGGGAAATCCCGCAAATTTCTTAAAAATTCACTTTTTTTTATTTTGCGTTAAGGTTGAGGAATTTGCAAATAGAAAGCATAATTAACTCATTCACTGTCAGAATACATTTGTATTTATTAATTTTAAACCTACCTATTAGTTTTTTTTTAATTTTTGCTCGTTATAGCATGTCACAAATGGTCAATAATCAATATATAGCTTATTTGTGGCAGGACTATAAAAATTCTTTACTTGTCGGAACCTGTAATATCTGGAATAATTGTGCTTACGC
>NW_019384859.1:11821-41455 GCF_000671375.1 Centruroides sculpturatus
GAGTGTTTCCTCAGAAAATACTGTACTGTACTTGTATGTATTGTTTACTTGAGAATATAACAGAGAATAAACTGCCCAAATACCCTTAAACAAAGGAAAAGTACGTCCTTTATGAAGGCATACAGCCTTTACTACATGAAAATGAAAATTAATGAATACACTGTGTACAATAATTTACCTGATAAGACAGACCTCAGAAAAATACTTTATGAGAGCTTTTGTACTTTTATAAAGCTGTCTATAATGAAAATTAATTAACTAAGGAATTTTTTTCCCTGCCAGGGTGTGGCCGAGTTATCCGGAGTGCCGGGTTATCGAGAGCCGAGTTTTCGAGGTTCTACTCTGTACTACTATTTTAAATTATCGTTATGTTAATTATTATCTGAATACACATCATGGACAGTTTTCACAATGTTTTAACGTACAAGTTTTGCATTTTCCCATTACAATTCCTCTTTTCATATGGCACACATTCAACTGATACTGATAGTGAAGTTTCTCCCCAAACTCTGTCTCATTGAGTTGGTTTGCCATATTTATCATGACTTGATATAGTTGTGATTGAGGTTCTGTGAAAGCACACCTACAGACTTAAGATAGGCAATATATACAGTTTATTTACAATATATATATATTTACTGTTTTCCTTCCAACTTTTATACTCTATATACAGTGGTACCTCGTATAACGTACTTAATCTGTTTCAGGTGCACGTCCGTTAAGTGAAAAGTCCATTATACGAAATGCGTTTTCCCATAGAAATACATGTTAAAACATATAATTCGTTCTGCAGCATAAAATAACTGTACCATACCATAAAAAAAACGAAAATGGAGCAGTCACCAATTATGCCAGATAGTCAGATGTTGTGAGTCGGAGGTGGAGGAACACTTTCTTCACACATTCATACAGATACATACTTTTTACACATTGCAGCAGGTCTCTTTTTATTGGTTTCTTCACACATTCATACAGATACATACTTTTTACACATTGCAGCAGGTCTCTTTTTATTGGTTTCTTCACACATTCATACAGATACATACTTTTTACACATTGCAGCAGGTCTCTTTTCATTGGTTTTTAATCGGAGTCAGATTCAGGAGAGACTACCAACACTTGCAGAGTCAACTCCTCTTGTTCCATCCTTTGTTTTTTGGCAGCTGGCTTCTTGAAAAACATGTCCAAGGTAGTCTGTTTCTCTCTCTTCTTCAACATCTGTCGGAAATGACGGGCAAGGGTGTCATTGTAGAGATCATTGATCCTGTTGGCCTCACCTGTGTTTGGATAATGAGTGTTGGTAAACTCCTGAACCTCTCCCCATTTGATAAGTTTTTGTCAACTTTCACTTTTTCTAATGATTTCTTGTTTTGTTTCAATTGAAATCACCTTTCTGTTTTTTCAGAAGCCATGATTAGCACAACACTTGAATAAATGTAAATATCCTGCACTGAGATGATGTACGTAATAAACAAGGATGCAAGCCGAATCCCAATGGGAGCTCTGTACTTCAGTTATACTAATAATATATTCTAATAATACTTGTATATTCTAAAAATAGCAGATTGGCATTGGCAAAGGCAAAAGAGTGGAAACATCATTTGCACTTCTTCGCAGAAAGTGCGTTGTTCACGTCATGTAACTGCTGAACAGAAAATCCGTTGCTCAAGTCACGTAATGGCCAAACAGAAAGTGCATTATACAAGGCACAACTGTATATAGAATATACAAGTTGGAAAACAGTAAATACAAGATACACAAAAGTGTGGTGCTCATGTACTAGATTGGCCTTCGGAAACTATTAAGCTTTGGACAGGCCTTGGTCAGCTTGTGGAGTGGCTCTACTGTACAGTTTGTCCAGTCTCAGCACTTACCCATCCCTGAGACAGTTACCAGAGGAGTATGCTCTCTCAGCTCAGCAGGCTTCCGAAGTGCCTAAGACTTCCATGTTACCAGTCTCAAGCTCCTTCTCCCTTATCACCCATTCGTGCTGCAATTTTAGGATTTTGTAGATGGAGACTTCCAACCAATTACAAAGCAAACAGCTTTCTCCCAGGTCCACTTTAATTGGATGAGAGTGAAGTTCACATTTATGTCCACCATATCTGACCCACTTGTTTACAGCCAGGAGTTCACCATCTGGCAAGTGGTCTATCACTGGGGATCCAATTAGCGACGTCAGTACTTCTTTTGTCCCCCCTCTGTTTACAAGCCAATACTTTACACCAACGGTTCTTAATCTGGGGTGTGTGCACCCCTGGGGGTGTGAGAGAGCCTTTCCAGGGGTGCAAGAGAAATTTCAAAAATATTTTTTAAAAATACGAGCGAGGCGACTGTGTTCTCTACGAACTGTGGTCCCCAGCAACACAGCACCCCCACTTCTACACTCTTTACTCTACAGTATCTCAGCACATAGTGCTTGTCATCAGTCATCAGCACATGCAGTTAATGTAGTTACATTGTCACATGCAGTACAGAAACTAGTTGAGACTGTAAGGAACCAAGTCTGTGCTTTATTTTTAGTTTACTTTTACTTTGCTTTATTATATTTTTGTTTGGAGCTTATGTTTGGTTAGGACGAAGGTTTCCTCACCCACCACCCTAACGTTCAAAACAAGAAGATAAAAGANAACCCATAGCCGGAAATGTGATATAAAGTTTCTACATCACTTTGCAGTCAGTATGCTGAACGAAACAGCAGAATACAGTATTTATGACAAGTTTTATTGACAAAACAGTAGAGTACAATCAAACTGTACATCGAATCAGTGGCTGCACTACTTTAGAGTAAATGTTCAATGTGACGACCACCAACTTTGTTACATAATGTGCAATGACGAACCATGTTTTGTCCGACTCTCTGTAAGATGCCACGCTCTCCTCTAATGGTATTAAATGCTGTAAAGATGTGCTCGTAAACTCCTGAACTGTTCCTACAGGTGTTGTGTACACAAGGGACTTTACATAACCTCAGAGGAAGAAGTCAAGAATGATAACATGACGTCAATGGATGGAAGGGTCGCTACCAAAGGGCGGTCAAGCACTTCCTACGCTGTAGAAACTTTATATCACATTTCCGGCTATGGGTTCCTTATATCAAAATGTTCAAAATTTCATCCTCTACAATCCCCAATTTTAAAAATGTCATTCTGATACACCCTGTATCTAATATACTTGTGGCCCAAAATTCCACGAATTCTACCAATGTGGCCCAGAGAAACAAAAAGGTTGGACACTCCTGCTCTAAAGAATTAAGATGGAAATATTTCAAAACATATCTAACCTGAATGCTATAATGATTGGTTTTTGTCTACCAAGGAACACAAAACTTTGTATGATAAGAATCTATTTATGGATCCTACAAAGAGGATTAAAAGAGCACCAGCATTACGTTGATGCAAATAAAACACATACATTAGGACCAGTGGTAGATTTAGCACATGAGAGGCCCCTGGTGCAATTCAATTTTGAGGCCCCTCGCTAAATATTTTCACTACCCCTACACCCTAGTGTATATTCTATGCGTATGTTTTTTACTTTGTTAGGCACTATAGCAGTGGTTCAAAAAAAGTGAGATATAAGGAAATAACATTGAAAATTAACCAATATAAAATTACAACTGCCTGGCTGTATTTAAAAGGTTACTGATGTTCAGATTGTATTAATTATGAAAATTGAAACTTATTGTACAAGAATTATTAAGTTTCAATAGGTAAAAGTGTTAAAAACAAAAAAATCTAATAATCAATGGATATAAAAAATGATTTATTTTTAAATTTACTATTGATCTGTATTTCAAAACTCTAGTAATAATAAAAATTTTTGTAAATTATTATAATAAATTTCACTATTGTTTGGTAAATAATGGAGGACAGTTTGAATATTTGTTATAATTAATTCCATTCCAAGTATTCAATTTCATCTTTTGGGTTTTCTGGGAATGCGTTGATTGATAAAGTGAATAAAGAAATCTGATTTTTTGCTTCCGTAAATTGTCATTGTCACATTCACACATTCGTGAATGTGCATGCATTTATTTATGTAGTAGCAGAGTCAATAGCTATACTGGTCCTTGCACTGCCAATAGCTCTATTGCTACCTTACTGGCATAATAAATATTTCTGCCACTTCAAACACTTTGATTACATCTAGGTGTAAGTTTGGCTGGAGCATAGAGAGTAAGTTTGTTTTTTACTTACAATAGAGAGGTTGTGGCCGATGTTTACATCGCAAAAATGTGGACATCGGCCGTTCAGCGCCACCTTCCTGTAAGCCTAGAAGTTTGACAATGGCGTTTGGAACATCGAGCATGATTCCACTGACGTTTTAAACGCCATTGTCAGACTTCTAGGCTTACAGGAAGGCGGTGCTGAACGTCCGACATTCACGTTTTCGTGATGAAAACATTGGCCACAACCTCTCTAATATATGTTCATTTTTAAATATTTTTGGGAATTTTTGTTAAGAGTAAGAAAAGGTAATCAAAAAATTTATAGTTAAGCTTGTATATACATTGTTAATATAGGATGCCGTAGAGATTCTCGAGAACTCTGAATCAAAAAGAAAAGGGGTTGATGAGAATTATATACATTAAATTATGGAAATGTATAGAAATGTTAAACCATGTGTTAAGATAGGATAAATTCAAAGTGTTACAAAAAAAAATTTAGGATGGCTTTGGAGTTTATCAAGGTTAAGCCCATATTTTTTTATTTATTAATATTAGGTGAATTATTGTAGTGCAGTGAGAAAGGAGCTATGATATATGTTATTCACAATTTATATTGTGTTTATTAATGAGATAGAGATTAAAGTTGAGCCAAATAAAATTAGGAACAGGTTAGAAAGGGGGATTAAAAGTCAGTAGATTCAGTTCTTGGATTTCAAATATAGGCTGTTAGAGAAAAAAAGAGAAATTCCAACTATTTAGACAACATATTCAACATATTTACAGGCACGTAATAATTTAGAGATGATGAGTTAAAAGTTGACAAATAAAATAAGTAAATGCAGGATGGCAAGAATTCAGACAGTATTATTAGATATCGACAGTGATAGTGATTCTTTTAGACCAGTGGTTCCCAATTAGTTTTTCCTACATACCACTTCAAGAAAGAGCTCAAACTCGCGTACCCCTTATAGCAGAAATTCATATTAATCCATACTAATATTATAAATTCAAAGGTAATTCTTCCTGTCTGTCTGTTACCTTTTCACGTCTAAACTGCTGAACAGATTTTAATAAAATTTGGCACAGAGATAGCTTACATGTTGGAGATGGACATAGGCTACATTTTACTGCGAGAAAATATCTTACTCCCACAAGAAAATTCGATATAATGCAAGAGAAGCTGTGGATAGACAATTAGTGATAAATAGAATAAGTTGTTTTACATTTATTATCTTTAAAATAAAATTCTAATAATAATGAAAATAACATAAGGTTATTTAATTTTAATGTGACAAATGTGCACGATTTTCTTTGTAAATTCTGGTTGCTTTTTGGTCAGCTTCAGTCTCAAGTCATCTTCGAGTTGAAGTCGGTGACGATGTTTAGTTTTCATGTTTGTCTTGGCTGAAAATCCACTCTTGCAGAGGTATGTTGTGCAAAATGGTAGTAAATATTTTATTGCTGCTTCGCTGACATGATAATAATGTTAATTGTACAATTTTTGTTTCTTGTGTAAGAATTTCATTTAGGTATTGTCACAAATACATTTTTTTAATGAAATTTTGAGAGTATTTTTAGTTATAAATAAACGAATTTGAGCATTCGACATCATGTAAATTGTCAAATTTTTGATAGTCCACCCATTATTTTTTTGATTGCTTCATCTCATGCATTTAAATTTTAAATCGACCGATTTTAGATTGCCATGCGTACCCCTTCATGCAATTTCGCTTACCCCCAGGGGTATGCATACCACTAATTGGGAAGCAATGTTTTAGACTGCTGATTTAGATTGTTACTGATGGCTGGATTATTATTAAAATATATCAAAGACAAGTCTGTCCAATAAGGAGCACCATTTATTTTGTGTTTAAGACATACTGTATATGTCTTAAACGCAAAATATGTTTGATATATTTTAATAATAATCCAGCCATCGGATGGAAAAATTCAACAGAAAGAAATTTTAAATGTACCGTCGCCAGGGGGCAGCTTCAAAATCTACATATTCCAGCACTTTTTTAGTAGATATAAAGCAGAACCACTCATTGGCCAGATGGATAAGAAGTAAGACGTCTGTGTCACCGATTCCTTTACTTTTAATTGGATGTTTGTGTTTTTTAAAGGACTTTTTTTACCTTTTGGCAGCATGTAGCCTAAAAAGGAAGGCCTGTCGCCATTACTGAGTATGTCTTAAACGCAAAATAAATGGTGCTCCTTATTGGACAGACTTGTCTTTGATATATTTTATCTAATTATTCTTAATATAATGTTTTACTATATCGCCCAGAAAATTGTTTTTTGCCCCCCAAAATATAAATTGTTACTAATCGCCCCCTCAACATGGAAAAATGCCCACATGGAGGCAATATCATCTTCGTTGAGAAACACTGGTCTAATACAAAATATGTCTTAGTGACTTAGCACACATGGATTACATTTTTACTTTCTTTCACACTCCCTCTATCACTGTATGCTACATACATAACAATGATCAATTATTTCAATTTAATTTTAACATTTTCACGAATCTATCAAACTTAGTTCCCATTAGCAATTTCATTAGGACATCTGCGATCATTAGGTCTGTCCTCAAGTAGTAAATTACAATTTCCCCCTTTTCGACTAATTCTCGAGTGACGTGATAGCTTACGTCAATATGTTTACTACGCTTGTGAAAAACTGCATTCTTCGATAACTGTATTGCATTTTGGTTATCACAGTAAACACAAGTGGGGTTTTTTACACATCTTTTAAAACCCATACGTACTAACAGTCTTTTTATGTAAGTTATTTCTCGCGAAGCTTCTGCTAGAGCCAAATACTCTGCTTCCATGGTTGACATTGCAACAGATGTCTGTTTCTTTGACTTCCAACTAATTGGACCGCCTGCTAACATCAGAATGCTACCTGTACACGACTTTCTGTCGTCTATGTCTCCAGCCCAATCCAAATCCATGTAGGCTTTAAGTTCTTCGTCATTCTTGACGTATGTTATTCCATACATAGAAGTATCTTTGAGATATCTCAAAACATGCTTCGCAATTTTCCAATGGGTTTTACCAAGATCAGCACAAAAACGACTTAATGTGCTCACAGCAAAAGCAATGTCTAGACGTGACGCATTTGCCAGGTAGATAAGACTCCCAATTAGCTCTCTATAAGGCCGATTTTTCATGTCTTGTCTCTCGTTTTCCGAGATTGGACCCATTTCCTTTGAAATTTTCATATTTGACTCTATCAGTGTAGTGAGAGTTTTCACATCCACTAAGTTGAATCTCTTCATCAGTTCATTAATATATTTTGTTTGCGTCACCTACCTGTTGGTCCTTCTCTCTTTATTTCAACGCCTAAAATGTTACTTATAAGGCCTAGATCTACTATTTTGAATGCTGACTTTAGTTTCGATTTAATGGTCTCAAGGTTTTTAATCTTTGCTGCCAATATTAAATCATCTACATAAACGATGAGTATCACTCGATCTTCTTCCTTCCCGAATACATAAACGCATGGATCAGCTGCTGTGTACCCGCCTCCAATACTTGTGATAAAGCCATCTAACTTCTTGTACCATTCTCTTCCAGACTGTTTTAAGCCATATAAAGGTTTCAATAGTTTTATCTTCTTGTTCGCTCAGGATGAACATCTCGGATTGCTCCATGTATATTTCATCAGATAAATCACCTTGAACGTAAGTGGAAGTTACATCCATTTGATGTACGTGCATTTCTTCATTTACGGAGGCAGCTAATAATGTTCTTATTATTTCGTATCTAGTGACTGAAGCAAAAACTTCATCATAGTCTATACCTCTCTTGGGTATGACCTCAAGCTACAAGTCACACCTTATACTTTTCTATGTCACCTAGATAGTTGGTTTTTGTTTTAAACACCCAACGACTTGTTAACACTTTCTTGTTGTTTGGCCTCAGTACTAAGATCCATGTGTTGTTCTCACGTAGGCTCTCATGTTCCTTTTTTATGGTGGTTAGTCATGCCTCTCTATTGTCTCGATTTAACGCTTTAGATACATGTTCGGGTCTGGAATTTTGTCTTTAACAACTTGATAAACTTTTCTCGGTCTTCGCATTCTCCTGTTCTTTGAATTTTTGGACGACCTCATTTTCTTTGGCCCATGCGACTCTCCTCTTGAATTTCTCGACACTCTTCTTCTAGATATTCGTCCACATTAGACTCATTATTGGACTCTTCATCTAGTTTTGTATGGTCCTCACTGTTCATCTCTGTGGCCTGATTTAGCGGCATTATATACATGTCATTCAGTGTGTGGATCGTTTCAACAAATCTCACGTCTCGTGCTATGATGATAGTCTTAGTGCCTGGTTTCCAGAGTCGATACTCTTTTGACTCATTCAAGTATCCAACCAACACGTACTCTTCACCTTTCGGATAAAGTTTTCCTCTTTTTCGAGTCTTGTCCAGCACTATAGCTTTACTTCCAATAATTTTAAAAGAAACCAACATAAGTTTTACGCTTAAACCATAGCTCACATTTGGTGTTTTTCCATCGAGGGCTTTTATCACACTTCTATTTCGTAGAAATGTGGCTGTATTAATTGCTTCTGCCCTTAGTGACTGAGGGAGACCTGCTTGCAACATTATGCACCTTACCATTTCAACAAGAGTCCGATTTGCACGTTCTGCTACACCATTTTGTTATGGGGTGTATTCGACACTTAATTGTCATACGATTCCTTCTTCTTCGAGAAAGTTGTTAAATTCATTTGATAAATATTCTCTGTAATTATCCGTACATAGCTTTTTGATTTGATGACTTGTTTGTTTTTCGACTCTTCGTTTATAAGATTTAAACACTTGGAAAATATCTGTGCAACTTTTTAGCATTATAGTTTCCATATAGCATGTATAGTCATCAATAAACATTGCAAAATATTTTGCACCTCTTAATGAGACAGTTTTCATCAGGCCACATATATCGGAATGCACTAAACCCAAAATCTCTCTCTCTATGATGCGACTTCTTAAATAGTTGAACATGTATTTTAGATCTAAGGCATATTTCACAGTTTAATTCTCTTGCTTTCGTTGAAAGGTCCATACCTTCGACTAGTTGTTTCAATTTCATTTTTCTTAGATCATTAATGTTTATGTGCCATATCTTTGGTGCCACTTTAATAGGTTTTCATTTGGTCTTCCAATTCATTCACAACATATAGGTTATCAGGTTTCATAGCTGTTAGCGTCATAGTAGCATCTTTACATTTGATGATTGCATAATTTTCCTTAAATACCACAATGTATCCTTTGTCAGTGATACTTGCAACTGACAAAAGGTTGTGGTGCAATTCTGGTACATATAATACGTTTTGTAGTTTTACGGAACTTATTGCTCATTGATTTACTTTCAAGCTGAGATTCACATCACCTATACAAACTGCTTGCACATAATTCTCTGTGGCAGTATATACTTTAGACTGTTCAATTTGATCTAGAGTTAAGAATTTGTATTGATCGTTACATGTATGTCTTGTCGCACCACTATCTAAATACTACTTTTTCAATCCATTTATGAATTCTACATTGCATGCGATTGTAGTAAGAGCACCACTAGTAACTTTCACGTCTGTGCATTTTGTTTTTGATTTACAATTTCTATCAATATGTCCAATTTTACTGCAGCTGTAGCATCTTCCGTTGAATCTTTGGCCTCTGAATTTTGTATTTTCCCTCAAGTTCGTTCGTTACTGCTTTACACGGTCAGACTTTCCCTTTAAAAGCAATGCGTCACTTCTCTCATTCTCAGTTAGCTTCATAACACGCTCCCTCTGTCTTACTTCCTCCTCTTTTAATTTTGCTTTGAGGTTTTCGAGCAACAGTATGTCAACACGACTCTACGACTTGACTAAAATTTTCATAATCGTCTGGCAGTGATCCCAGGAGCATAATCAATAGTAATTCTTCTGGGATTTCTATTCAGCTTCCTTCAGTTGATCAGCTTTACTCATGAACTTGTTTACGTACTGCGTAATCATTATATTATGCCGTTTTTCCATTTGTAGTAACTGTTTGTACAACGTTGCCTTGCTAATGGGACCCCGTGACTGGAATATTGCTTTAAGTCCGTTCCATGCTGCTTTAGATGTTTCGGCGTTTTTCACATGATTCAACTGCTGAAGACTAAGGCTTAAATTTATCAGCGCCAATGCCTTTGCGTCTTGCTTGATCCATTCCTCTGGGTTTCTTTCTGGTTTTATTTCAGTACTGTCAATGTATTTCCGCAGATTATTATATACAAGAATACTTCTCATCTGTATTTTCCAAAGTTCATAATTGTCCTCGTTCAACTTCTCAATATTTGAGAATCCACTAGGACCCGCCATACCGAATTAGATAATAAATCCGTTTACTTACTTCTTATGTTAGATATTCTTTCCTTGTAAGCAGTCCTGGCCTATAACCTGTCAGAAAATGAAGCAAATAAACTAATCTAACGATGCACAGAAATACACAATATGTAATAAAATAAAATAGTAAACTGCAAATTTATTTACTTATTTTACCATTACCTATGTATTGAACAGATATATTATACTCAGAACATTATGTAAAAACTTTCATTCACAATATGTAGCAATATAACAGTTTTAAATGGATCTCCATTTAAAACCTGGATAAATTAAATTGAAAATACAGTATAACCTCAATTATCCGGACTAATTGGGGATGAAGGTAGTCCGGATAAGGAAAAATCTGGATAAACAAAACAAATACTTTAATTTGTCTTTTAATGATAATACAACACGTTTTCTTTTCAATGACGTATTGGTTATATTAAAAATAAATACTGTATTTAAATCATGATCAAATTTTCAAGAAACAAACGTTCATATTGAATTTGTACTACTACTGACCAACGCTAACAGACTACCTATTGTTTAAAAGGCCCTCTGATGGCGCAAGAAGACGGATTTTATAAAATAAAAACTAGTTGAAACTGCTTTTTATGAATAAAAATTTGACAAACTATTTATCGTCTTATGATGAGAAAAATTTTTTTGTCGCATTCTCGGCTTTTATGTAATGCGTAAACCTTCGAGGCGCGAGGCCCTTCGGATTGCAAGGCATAGGCGGTGGCCCACATTGCCCATGCCTTACGCCGCCCTTGGTCATAGAAATGATGTAATTTGAATATAAATTATTTATAAATACGTATGTCAAGTTATATTTTTATTACGACGTAAAATTCGTAAAATTTTTGTTTATTTTGAACAATCCGGATAATCGAAAATCCGGATAATAGAGGTCCGGATAATCGAGGCTCTACTGTAATTATATTTTAGATTTATCCACATCCTCATCTGTAATTTCAAATTATCATCTCATTTAATTTTTTTTCATAAACCAAATACACTTTTTCTTTCTTTATACATGATATATAATTTAAAAATGTAATTACGAATAAGATTTTTTTTTGACAGCACAGTAGATAAAAGTTACAAAAATGCTTGGAAACAGTAAAACTACCTACTAACCAAATAGATAAACCAAATTCTTCTCGACCTAGTGTGACACTAACATCAGCTATCAGCAATATGACACATTAATTCTACTTGATAGTGCAAGGATCAGTATATCTATAGACTCTGATGGTAGTAATAGACAATAAGCTGTTTGAATTTGGACAGAGACAAAACTCAGACAATTTCATTATTAATCAGTGTACATAGCATACTTCTTGGATAATAATGAATTACAGTAATTTAAAATGTAATAATCATTTTGGAAGATCCTGTATAATGCAGTTTTGCATGAACTGTTTTTATTAGCTAATTTCGTGTTTATATTTATAGAAAGACAATGTGAAAATGTTAGTTTTTCATATTATTAAATAAAATATAATCTGTATTACCACAATATGTAATCCTAATTTTATTTGATCTTTAATCTCCTTGAATATTCTATTTATAACTTAACTGAAAAAACGTCTACTAACAAACAGATCTTCTATTCTCATACAAACAGCAGATGAAATCTAATTTTAATTGTAATAAAAGTTCCTAATGGAAAGCAACTCCATCAACTTTCAATTTGATATTTTAGTTTTCATTTTTATTAATTCAAAAATTTTTTTTCTGTTGAAAATCTTGTTAATAAAGTTGAAATTTAAGAGATAAAAAAAAAAATCCCAATTTAAATTTAATGAGTTTAATACCCAATTTTCTCAAGTTCTTCTGTGGCCATAAATTTCCCATTATTTAACCATTTCTCAAGAATCTGATCACAGAATGATTATAAAATTTTATATAGTTTATGGTGCTTTTGAGTGCATTGTCAAGGCACCCCATTTGTGTCCCAATAAGAATGTCGGTAACATACTGTATCAGTAAATGGATGTCAATGTAAGGTTGTAATGGTGTGCATCTGTATTCACATGGAATATAAAAGAAAATAAAGATAACAGACCTATTAAAGGGTGGAGGTATGCAGGAATATAGGTTTGAGTTAAAACTACTGACAATTTTGACTTAGAGACCTTATTATGTGAAAACCCTATGTACTATGCCTGGATCCATAAATGGCTTCAAGTTAATGCAATTTGACTTTGTGAGGTTTTATTATAATAAAAATTGCCCAAATCATCCATAAGTATTAAACAAATATGTTGCTTACTGTTAGGTTCTTAAGGTGTATAGAACTCTAATCGTAGATCGCCGTTTAATATATAACAAAGAAACGGTATAATGGTCTGACTGGACACTGGTCACGTCCTGCTCATCTAACTGGCCCGAACAAAACACATCCCTGAATCACGCGCCCATACGTAAGTGTAACCTGATCGGTTCCAGATTGAACCCCAGTCATTAGGTTTTTACACGTGGAAAACACCTGACCCAACAATTACCCAAGGGAATTTTAATTATTCCGAGACTAATTTGGGAATAGAAAACAAAAATTCTTTTTGAACTGTAATAATACTTACTATAAAATTTCTTTACGAGTGAAATATGTCAGGTCCTGAAAAATAGGAAGAATATTCAAATACTGTTGCAACAGATACCAACAATTATTAAAAATAATGAAACAATATACAAATAAGAACTTTAAGATTTAAAAAAATTAAATAAATATTACGATAAAATCTCTTGTATTTATCCCTGTTTTAGTTCCATTAAAATTCCTCATTACCAATATAAGACATGTCATAAAAATCAATGATACCAAATTTTTCCCTTAAATGGGATAGCTGTTTATTAATTTAACTTTATAATCCTTTATGTCAGGTATAGTATTTCATACAGCAAAGAAATATCCTGTAAAGAGTCAAAGTCCAATCATTATTTTATAATTTGGGTGTTATTTTTAGTTGTTATTTTCTTTTTGGGAATGTTTTTATGTTTTAAAGATGGAAACTCCCAAGAAATCCCCAAAATATACTAAATTCAAAATTAAGACCAATGAATATTTATTTACATAAGTGAGTGATCCTGTAATGCATATGTAATGTAAATAGAATAGTGTGGAAATTACACTTGTAATCAGATAAAAGACGACATACCTGTTCAAAGGTATGGTGTAGCTCCCAAAAGCGACCTTCCTTGAACAGAATTGTCTGGCATTCTTTTGATAGTGATTAACTCATGAGGTGTATTCTTTGCTTCTTATTTGATGTTGGAGATTTAATTAATTGTACAGTACATTCCAAGCTGGAATGAAGAATTTTTTATTTGATTGATTGTTTTTCTGCTTGTACGTAATTGATCTTGATTTATTTTGAATATTTGAAATTTATACTTATTACTAACTTCTTGTTTATAACCATTGTTTATTTATATATATTACTGTTCAATCTAATAAATTTATTGTGGATTTTTGCTTATACTAGCTGTTACCTGCAACTTCACCCGCAGAGGTTTTGCAAACAAACCCCATTTATATTCAGTATTTCAACAACCATAGTAATTGTTATATAACAACTACTGCTGAGAATAACGAGAATTGCCAAGAATCAAATGAACTGTTTTCAATTTGATGAATTTTCTGGAACGTGTACAATCGTTCTATAATCGAACCAATATGCAATAACAAATTTGAATTTAAAACGGTTTGAACATTTGGTTAAAAAAATCGAAATATATAAAAATATTTATAACAACGTCTGAAATGAAATGCTCTCTCTCCCCCCCCGCAGGGGAATTTCAAAAAATTTCTTATTAGTGTGCATTCCCGTGGTGTACCCTACTAAAATGCAATTAAAAACAAAAAATCACATCTAAAATATTACAGTAGAAGCCGTTCTTCCGGTTAAGCCTTAATGTTCTCCCTCTCCTCCCACTGGGGAATTTTGGAAAATCCCTTCTTAGTGTGCATTTCCATGACATACCCTAACTGTGTACCAAATTTCATCTGTTTAGGTTCAGTGGTTTGCTCTGGGCGATGATGAATCAGTGACTAAGTCAGTCAGTCAGTCCAAGTAATTTTATATATTTAGATAAGTGTTATTTTTGGATTGTCGTATTTTGCTTTCCCATTAAGTCCTGGTCTGATACTTGATAGAACCCTAATTTTGTGTAACCCTCCCTTTTTTGTCTCATGAAATACAGTACATTACAAACAATGCACAATTTAGCATTCAATTTTCTACAATTCAATTTTTCAGGTTGACGTAAATTCTTAACCTGAATTGCATATGTAGAAGAGAAAATTGAATAATAAATTGTGTGGTTAAACCAATAGGTATTTGTTTACTGTAGGAAATACATTCATTCATTGTTTATTGAACATACCCAGTTCTGCATGATACACTACTGGGTTATAGTTACAGTAAATTGTAAGTATTACAATGTAGGAGAAAGAATTATACAGTAGGTAATGGTGATGAAGAGAATGTAAGATACAATAAAATACAAATTAGGAAGATAAAAAGTTATGTGGTGGTACAGCAATATAATACAAAGGCTTAAGCTCTAACATAGAATATATAAAATATACAATAAGTGTAACAGATGAACATATGAGACAAGTCACATAGACCAAGTAGAGCCCGACAAGTGGAAGAAGAGTTGAATGTGCATTAGAAATAATGCATGGAAGGTATATACAAATATGTACACAATACAAACAGTCGATCCCCCTATAACACTGTTGATAATTCCGTTTTATATGAATTCCAAGTTGTACGAATCACTTAGATTTTACAAATATGTGTGCCGAGCTGTGAACGGCTCACGTATTTGTAAAATCTAAGTAACTCGTACAACTTGGAATTCATATAAAACTGAATTATCAACTGTGTTATGGGGGGTCAACTGTACTATACTTGACAAAGAATTATATAGTTAAACTAACCAAATTCAAATAAACAGTACAGCTAAACTTATTTATCTTCTTGTGATAGAGTTATAGATAAAAAGATTGCGCAATTTTTTACTTTCCAGTAATGCTTTTCTATTAAGCATTGTCACCTTAAAATAGTGTGTTGAGTATTAATTGTTGTTCAAATAATAATAAAATGAAAAGTTACCAGATTTATTCTGTTAATAGTCATCCCCAAATAATAATCTTACAATTCGAAAAGAAAATAATAGGCATCCTCTGATAAATGGCACAGCTACAAGTCAAAGAAAGATATAGATAGCATGCTGTTTATTAAAACACAGTATATAAAAATGGCTATTAATTAAGTCTATTTAGCAAGCACGACAATGTCCAAACAACAGAGGACCAAGAGAATATATTAAAACTAACTTCTGCATTTACAACTATATTAATCCATATAACCGTCGACTCCGACTAACATTATACTCATTTAACTTTACTCCTTTCGCATTTACTATTAAAATCTATAGCAGAATTTATCGACAACAGTAAATTGCAATCAACTGGTAAAATCTAATTAAAGAACTATTTTTAGACATCCGACCACAGATTTAAACCTCATCCGTCGCCACGAAGGACGACGCTCGCATTTAGTAGATTTCGACGGAAAAACCGGCATTTAACAGAAAGAACCACAGTCTCGAGACGAGTGCCCGGTAAAGCGGTTTTAATACAAACGAACAAACAAGTAGGCAACGGTCCACCTCGAACAAAATGGGCCACATTCGACCACGTTAAAGCCATTTTGCTAGGAGACGCACCCATAGCGACACACGCACCGCTCGATACCAAATTAGAATAACAATTTGCCAAAATTTCCCAATCGAAACGGTTTACAAAAAATACAGTCGAGGAGAAGCACCGTCAAGATTCGAGCTCCGAACGAGGGGTTTCACATCCCAGAATCGTAGATCCTCTCCAAGAGCAAAAAAGTCTACGGAATCGTACCCGTACAAGCAACCGTTCGCAAGATATTTGCCTCCAAAGGTCAGCTTTTAACACGTATCGGTATACGACCCATCCTTTGCCATCCGCGTAGTCGTGCCCTTCGGCGCCCTCCAAGGGACGAGTCCCCGCCCTGTCCCAAAACTACGTAACATCTCAGAGTCCTTCGCCAGCGGTCGAGCGGACCGCCCGAAGCCGACGTAACGAGGCGGGCGAAACGGTTATACGCGACAGTCTCGGCAGAGTGGCGGGACCGGATTTCGGGGGCCGTAGGCGGCAAAGGAACACCGCAGAGGTACGGTTCCTCGGACCTTTTGGCTCCCGCGAGGTCCCAACCGTCTCGTTCGGAGCTCGAATCGTACCAAAGCGTTTAGGACGTTATTCACGCATCTCGATAGTTTGAGCAAAACAAAAAAACAAAGTCAAAGCGGTACAAGTACCGCTTACGTGTGGAGGGGGGTATTCCGCCAAACGAATCGACATCGTAACGAAATGTAGAAGACAGGAAACGAGTTGGCACATAAAGATCAAACTTTACTACGCGCACCGTCACGGCCGCCCACGTTCTAACCTAACCTAACCTATTCTAATAAATTACCAATAATTTAAGTAGGTAATAAATAATAAGTAGGTAAAGTTTAGCCCACATAAATAAATGGGAAAATGCCAAGAAGCGCGGACGTGCGGAAATTTAAAAAGCAAATATTTAATTTAGTAAAATTGTCTTTATTGCATAATTTGAAGTAAACGAGATTAATTAACCGGAAGGCAAACGAAATTGGTAATTAAACCTGATAATCTTGTAATTCTTCTTCCGTAAACGGAGTCGAATGTCTCTGACCCATAATCGACTTTTCAAATAAATTAATTAAAACCCAACGAGCACCGTAAACAGAAAAATTCCAATTCAAACGACAGTGTTGCCAGATTCGTAACTTTAATTATTTAAATTTTGATAAAATTAAAATTAATTTATTTTCCGTCATTTCGTATTGTCTTGTATCAACAATATTTCTAATTCATTTTGTTGGCCAAGAATTTAATGCGGTGCGTCTTACACGCAAATTTTCTCGTCCAACGACGTAATTAAAATACTCCGGTAGCCTACTGAAATTTTCTTATAATTATTATTGTAATTTAGAAACAAAATTAAGATTATAGAATATAAAATTGATTTCTTATTTATATTTTGAATACCATCGAAACAGATATTTTACGTAAGGTCGTAGTCTTAAAACCATTTAAGTTGCAACGTTTATTCAAACTTTTAGTTTTATCGTCGTACGTAACGATAAATTATAAAAAGAAATAACTGATGAATTTTGGCGCAAATGGATTTATAAATAATACAAAATGAAATTGACAATTTCTTCTTACAACCGGAAAAGGGTTGGAGTTTACAAAAAGACTCGTAATATCACTCAAAGTAAAACGGCCTCCTGATTTTGAAACAGAGTCTTATTTACAATCGTCAGTCTCGTGCTTTTTAATCGTTAATTTACTTCACTTTCACTATTGTCGAAATTTGTTACGAGCCGATATTAATAGAAATGTACTCGATGTCACGTTTCGACGCTTAAAAATTATATAAGTTAGGTCTGCATTTTTCTCAAAATCTTTACTCTCCCCTCTCTCTATTGCCCGAGTTTCCGTAACCCACTTCCCTCTTCGGACATCCAAAACTCGACCGCCCTCAAAAGTCTTCGTCGCTTTTTGAATAACTTACGGACGAGCCCGGCGTTGCTCGGGCAAAACTAACCATAGCAAAGATTAGTATTAGGTTATAGCCGATCTCACTTGTTTTCGGCGGATCTCCTTTCTTCCGAGACGAGAATTTTTACGTATCTGCTTACAACGCGGGAATAACGACCATCGAGACTGGCCGCAACCACTAACCCGGGGTTGTCCGACCTTTTTTCTTAATGGGCCAAATTAGAAATTTAGGTATATTCGGCGGGCCACAAAGGTAATTTATATATAAATACAGTAATGCCTCGTATAATGTACGCCTCGAATAACGAACGCTGCGAACAACGGACTTTCTGTTTGGCCGTTCGTGACTCGAGCAACGGACTGGCTGCAAACAACGGACTTTCCGTCCGACAGTTACGTGAGGCGAACAAGTGCGAATGATGTTTCCACTCTTTTGTCGTTGCCAATGACAATCTGCTATTTTTATAATATATTAACATTATTAGAATATATTATTAGTATATCTAAAGTACAGAGCTCCCGTTAGGATTCGGCTTGCTCCCTTGTTTGTTACGTACAGTACATCACCTCAGTGCAGGGTATATACATTTATTCAAGTGTTGTGCAAATCATGGCTTCTAAAAAAACAAAGGTGATTTCAATTTTAGTAAAGCAAGAAATCATCATCAGGAGTGAAAGTTCACAAAAACTTTCTTGTCGAATGGGGAGAGGTTCAGGAGTTTACTAGGGTTTCTTTCCCGGGATTCTCACCGTTTATTCCCTACGAGAAAAATCCCGGGAAATTTAATTTTTCCGGGAAATCTCACATTTCAATAATAATTTACCATTAAGGTTTTCTTTTTATTATTTATTATACGAAAAGTTGCATCTTGAAGACTCACCTAAGAGAGAAATTTTGAGGTTTCTTGCTGCATATTATTACCTATGTTTTACAAGTCTCTACTTGTTAGTTCATGTAATATCTATGTATTGTGTTTGCGCATCATTGAACAGCGGAGACTTGCTGAAAGTAAATATCACTCATCGCACTTTAGTTTATTTTTTATTTCATCTTTAGAAGTAAAATAGTATTTTTTTCGTAATCATTAAAACTCCCAATGAAACGCTTTATTTTACTTTCATCTTATAATGTAGGAGAATATAAATTAATTGAGCCTAACGTGTCTGTATGGGTGAAATTGGCCCTACACTTTTAGTTACTTACTAGAAAATAAATTAAATTATTCAAATTTATGATATTCCTGTATGATCTTTTTTATTCATATAAAATTATATTTTACTATCTCATCCCGGAATTTCCCGGGATCCCAGGAAAAGAAATTATTTTTCCCGTAATCCCGCTGGAGGCAAATTTCCCGGGAAATGAAAAACCCTAGAGTTTACCAACATTCATTATCCAGAGCTGAGGCCAACAGGATCAATAATCTCTACAATGACATCCTTGCCCGTCATTTTCGACAGGTGTTGAAGAAGAAAGAGAAACAGACCATCTTGGACATGTTTTTCAATAAACCTCAGGCAAAAAACAAAGGATGGAACAAGAGGAGTTAAACCTGCAAGCTCCGGTAGCCTCTCCTGAAACTGACTCCGATTAAAAAACAATAAAAAGAGACCTGCTGCAATGTGTAAAAAGTCTGTATCTGTATGGTAAACAGACGTCTGATGTATCTCTTAGATAAAAATGAATACTTTTCACCACATCAGAGTGGTTTTCGTAGGAACAGACGTACCACTGATAACTTAGTAAACCTTGAAACATGTATACACGAAGCGTTTGTTAGACGACAGCACTTAGTGTCTGTGTTTTTTGATATAGAGAAGGCCTATGATCGCTGTTGGCGATATGGGATACTCCGTGATCTGGACCATTTCGGATTGCGGGGTAATTTGCCAATTTTCATAAAAAACTTCTTAGAGAATCGAAGATTCCAAGTCAGGATGGGCAACACTTTATCTAGACCTTTCACGCAACAAGAAGGTGTTCCTCAAGGCTCTATTCTGAGTGTGACTCTGTTCCTAATTAAAATTAATAGCATAGCTAACTGTCTTCCCCCTAGTTTGAAACACTCTTTGTATGTGGATGACTTTCAGATCTCCTGCCAGTCTAGCAACATGAGTTTTATCGAGAGACAACTACAAACCTCCCTAAATCGCATAGACCATTGGTCCAAGACTAATGGTTTTAGTTTTAACATGGAGAAGTCCTCGTGCATCCACTTTTGTCGAAGGCGTGGTTTGCATTTGGATCCGGAAATTTACCTAAACGGGGATAAAATCCCAATGGTGAATGAGACTAAGTTTTTGGGTGTTTCTTTCGACCAAAAACTGACATTTTTGCCACACTTGCAACCTGAAGAGTAGATGTTTAAAATCTTTAAACCTTTTAAAGGTACTTTGTTGCTTATCCTGGGGAGCAGACAAAGTTTCGATGCTCAGGATTTATAGGGCCCTTGTCCGCTCTAAGCTGGACTACGGTTGCATCGTTTATGGCTCTGCGCGAGAATCTACTCTTCCAATGCTGGATCCAATCCACCATCAAGCTTTGCGTTTGTGCACCGGTGCATTTCGAACTTTCCCTGTTCAAAGTTTTTATGTGGATGCTTATGAGCCTTCACTATCTCTCAGGAGAGAACAGTTGTCTTTTTTTTATTACATTAAACAAAAATCTCAGAAAAAACTTACAGCTGATTGTCCAGATATTCAGCTGAAAAGATTATTTGCTGCTCGGACGAATTGTGTCCCTACATTCGACATAAGAATGGAGAATGTAAGCAGCACGATTGACCTAGACACAAGCAACATCTCACATGTTAAGGTTAATAGTATTCCACCTTGGTCAACTTCACCGATCGATGTTGATTTAAGCTTAAAGCAGTTCCCTAAAGAAACCACGCCAGACTACGTCTATAGACAGCACTTTGCAGAAATTCAGCATCGTAACAGGAATTTAATTCCTATATACACCGATGGATCTAAATCGGATAACTATGTTGGCTTAGCCTTTGTTTGCCAGGATGAAATTGTGGCAGAACAAATAGCACCGAATTCTTCCATCTTTTCTGCAGAGTTGCAGGCTATTTATTTAGCCTTAAAGTATATAAATCAGAAAGGTCATCGTTGCTGCGTGATTTACACCGACTCAGTTAGTGCACTTCAGGCTTTGATCTCGTACGAACGTAGTTCTCACTCCATAGTTATTAATCCGTTCCAGGTGCACGTACGTTAAGTGAAAAGTCCGTTATACGAAACGCATTTTCCCATAGAAATACATGTTAAAACATATAATTCGTTCCGCAGCATAAAATAACTGTACTGTACCATAAAAAAATGAAAATGGAGCAGTCACCAATTATGCCGGGTAGTCATATGTTGTGAGGAGGAGGTGGAGGAACACTTTCTTCACACATTCATACAGATACAGGTTGGTTGGTTGGTTGGTTAATTTTTATTGGCACAAAAGCCATGCAGGCTATACTGCGCCACGACACATGGTACAATTGAGGGTAGAAAATAAATAGGGGAACATATATACACATAAACGAAACATCACAGTTTAACCATTAAAAAGCCAATGGTAATATAAATATAAAATCTAGAATATAATAAATAAATAAATAAATAAACAACAACAGAAATAAGTAAACAAACAATAACAAAAGATATATACAATAATTTAGATATGCAACTCAAAGTAAATAAAACTGTACAATAAATAAATCAGCAGATTTCCCTATACATATTAATGACTTTTAGAAAGTCCAGTATATTATCCAGATTTGGCCTCTGGCCCAAAATGTCTCTAAAGCTTGCATTTCCGAAATGCTGTCTACGACTCTGATCAAAAGCAACACAGTTGCAAAATATGTGTTTAACACTTACAGCACAGTTGCAGTGCTGACATACTGGTTCGTCATCTCCCTTCAAAAGGTATTGATGAGTCAGTCGAGTGTGTCCAATTCTCAAACGAGTAAGGATAACCTCAGATCTCCTATCATATTGCCTGTTATGTGTCCAATTCTCTACCAAAGGTTTGATCTCGTGAAGTTTATTGTGGATTTGTGCATTCCACATGATTTGCCATCTCTCTGCTAGTCGTTTTTTAACGACTAGCTTCAAATCACCTCCTTCAACACGCATTGTATGCTGTGAAGGACTTGCTGACTTAGCAGCTGTATCAGCTTCTTCATTACCTCTTATATCCACGTGGCCTGGGACCCAACAGAACTTCACAAAAAAATTTCTCGTAGTGAGATGACGAATTAGTTTTCGAATTTTAAGTACGTTATACGAGGCACCACTGTATATGCTTTTAAAAAGTTTAAAATGTAAATATCGAATTTTAATAACAAATGTATATAATTACAAAAAGTACTGTATTGTAGCCTTAATTTTATAATATTCTTAATATCTGCTTTTGTAGTATTAGTCTTAATTCCAAGAGCGCGAGTTAAATGGAAATAACTCGACCTATTTCTTTTATCAGCTTTGATGTTTTTTTATGCACGAAAAAATTGTTTACCACACTATGTACTACTCCACGTGCATATTAGTTCTCTAGACAAATTGAAAAAGTGGACTTGTTTATAAAATTCGAGAAAGGAATGTTCTCTATAATAAGTTTTCAAACAAGTTCAACGAGTTCTAGCTGGTTTTCGGCCGATGCTTCTACGTAATTAAATGAAAATGGATCGCTAAACAATTTTAATTCGGTTTTTATTTTTCTTAAGTCAGAAAATCTGTTTGTTAAATCTTTTGACAAAACTTGACGTAATTTACTATATTTTTCAAAGTTCACGGAAACTCTGAAAATGCACAATTTCACCGTGACAAATAATATTTTTCTGACCAAAAGATATTGAATTTTCTTTTTTCTTCTCTTATTTTTCTTTTCTTAGAATTAATGCTGGGACCAAATGCTGGGTTATTAAAAATATAAATTTAAAGTTAATGAAACAATTATGAATATAATTGGAGGTTGAAATTATTTAAATTATTATGTTAGCAAAAGTAATATATAGATAGAACTATGTCTATATTATATAATTGTAATTAGAAAAAATGCCAAAGTGAAAGGGTCTAATTTATTTTTTATTTTTATAAAGAATAAATTAGCCCTTTCCGCTTTGGCATTAGAATTAGCCTCCAGCCAATAAAACTGGCTGACACTCGTGGGCGTAGCCAGAGTTTTGTTATGGGGGCCTAGTAGAGGCCAACTCGACACAAAATTGAATTATTTCAAATTATTGTTCGTTAAAATGGAATTTCCATAAGAATCGACAATAACTTAACACACGTAAAATATGAAACTTCCTTTAATCGTACGTTCTCGTAACATTAATATCAAACTCTAACAATGCCTTAAACAGAAATTAACCAATCAATTATTTTTTTTACCATTCTTTAATATAGTTCATCGTCTTTAATGTAGCTAGATATAGACCACGGGTGGCCGACAGTCTTTTCCTCCGGGCCGAATTGGAAAGAAAACTTTTTTCACTGCCCGAACCAGAGGAGGCCCTAGCGAGATTTTCGGTGATGCGAGATCTTATTGTAGTGTAGAGACTAAACTGTACATACAGATTATGGATACACTTTTCACATTGGGCACAGAAGGCCGATGACCTTTTTTTAGGATCAGAATTTCTCAACTTTCCTATAACTTTACATTGTCAGGTTGTAGTGAATTATCGCGGATCCATTCAGCCAATTATTTGAAGTTCAGTCCAATATTCAGAGATTAATCGCGGGCCGCGGTACGTTACGCGCAATTAAAATTAGCTTCAACTTTTTATTTCTTTTTGCAAATCGGCTCAATACTTTTTCGGCTGTGATTTTCCGGGGAGGGCACCGGGTTGACTGGGGGCGTGCCCACCCATGCCCCTTGCTGACACTCTTTTGAAAAGAGGGATTATGTCTTTTTCATCCACCTGATGAAAGATACCGATTCTTTATAACTAACAACATCACTTTGTGAGAATCTGAATTTAAGATTCATTTATTTTTCTAAATTATAAAAATTGATGTAATATTTTGTCGCAAAATATTCGACAATTTTAGGGAAATTAGGAGAAGATAAGAAAATACAATTTCCTTTCCCAACCATTTATTTCCTTAGAGAATTCGCATCTGTGAAGTTAGCGGACTGGGGTGGAATTGTCGGGACCATCGAGCGGTCGACACTGTCGTGTGAAGGTGTAATGACTCGCCGAGGAAGGTTTACCATCGTAAACCGTTTAATAAATTTGAAAATTTCTCTTACAACAAATCCTTAAAAAGGCGTAACACCTCTCCAAATTGAAGATGTTGGAGATGATTAGTGAAAATTATACTGAAAATTTTCTTCCCCAGGGGGGAGATGTAAAGAGAAAAATCTCTCTTTCAATTAAAAAACAACTTTATCCACGTGTCGCACTGTCATCGACATGAGACATAAGAAAAAACAATATGGCATAATCGATACATGGTGAAGCGGGAAAAGATAAATAATAAAAAGGAATTGATATAGTGAAGAATAAACTTTAAATGTCGTTTCTTTGTTTACAGGTGAGAGTGTCAATTACATTTCAGAAGTGTTATTTCGGTAATGTAACTTTAAAACTAATAAAATAAAAAAACTTTGTTTACAGAGCAACACATCGTGGTTTATTTCATTTGTCAAATCATTCCTTTTTGAAGAAATTAAAAACCTTATATATATAGATAAAAGGTATAAATTGTGTAAAATTTAATGAAATAAAGCAAATGTCCATTCAAATTCAACCCCTCCCCCTAACTTTGAGTTGTCATAACCCCCTCCTCCTTCCAGTATGGAAGGCCCTAACAAAATAAAACCATGCATTATTGATAACAACATATGCTGACTCCAGTTTACAGGTTTTTTTGCAAATTTTATATTAAGAACATTTGGGTGGCAGAATGGCTACAAATACAAGATAGCTTCAAAAAGTTCTGGAAATTGGTTTATTACTGAAAAGTATGTGTAGGACTGACAAATCAAGCAACATGTTCTTCAAAGCATTGTCCTTCGGCAACTGCATGCTTTTGCCAATTCTGGTATAGCTGCTGAAAATGTTTTTTGGAAGCCATCTTGTGACAGCCCCACAGCATAAATGTCACAGTCTGTATAACCTTGTCCGCATTCTAGAAGTGGTGTCCCTCAATGGCATCTTTCGACAGGAGAAAGAGGTAGAAATAGCACTAGGTCTGCTGTGAGCATTTGTGGCAGTGCTTTTGCCAGTTGTAAACTTGAGAATGCTTTGTGGCAGATTTGATGTAAGCATCTTTAGGTCTTGGAGGATTTTTTCCCCAATAACACACAAATGTGATATTTGCATGTTGCTGTTCTGCACACATTTTCACCAGGTTCTGTTTCTCAACATCTCACTAACACGACCTTTGGTGAATAGTAACTGTTGTCGTCTTTGCAGCGCATATGGAATTGTTTGAACACATTTCTCTATTCCTGGCATGTTTAACTAAGACATGCATTACACAATTACACATTCTCTTTGACTGACTAACCCAGCATAATTCTGGAAACTTTTTGATGTTACCTTGTATATTGGGTGGCAAGAGCAAAAAGTTTTAGAAATGCTGGTCTAAGCTATAACACATAGCAGGACCTTCCTCTCCACCAAATATTCACACATTATTTCCAAACACAAACCAATCAGCAGAAGGTGGCAATTTGTCGTAGTGCTGTACTTTCCTTAAATTTGTGTGTGTTTGGTGCAATTTTGGAAAAAAATATACATCATAGATGCCATAGGCAATATTGACTTCGCTTGGCAACAATTAACTGACAAATGCATGAACAGAGTGTGGAAGGTATGGCCAGAGGGATCTAAGAATTCTCAAAGAGAGGAGCCTATCATCGACCAAATTGTCAACCTAATTGATACAGCAGGACTAGGAGATGTATACGAGCAGGATATCAAGGAGTTAATGCAGGTTACTGGTGAGACCCTTACCAATGACGACCTTCAAGAACTGGTAGAACAAGGAATTTGTGTAGAACTGGAAAATAATGATTCTGAAAATGAAGAACCCAAAGAATTTCTCTACAGATTTCCTTGGTAAAGGTTTGGTAACAATAACTGAAATCATTGATCAAATTGTAGTGAATGATCCAGATTTTGAAAGGAGTGCAAAAGCAAGATGAGGCTTTTTGGATGCGATCTCGTTACCGACATTTGCTTAAGGAAAGAAAAAGAAAGCAACAAATGAAACTACATGACTTTATCGCAAAAACAAGAATTTCAGAAGAGCCAGGACCTTCATCATAAAAAAGTGAACTTTACATTTCTGTGTGCATATGTTTGTGTTACTTAACATATTTTTATATTAATTTGCATAATAATATAACTTAAAATTAGTTTATTTTTTATCATGTGTTCCCCCATCCCTATTTACTCTATGTTAAAATGACCTTGTTTAATGCTGTTTCACTTAGTGCTTTGTTGTCTAGAATGCATCACCCACGTTAAGTGGGGTCTTACTGTATCTTACACATTATTTAAAATTGCAGTATCACATATGCTAATTGACCCTGTGCAATTAGCATATGTGAGTAACATTGATGAGATGAGCATATTTTTACAAAACAATGCAATATTGCATATAATTACACAATAGCAGACAATATACAGATACAATCAATAATATGTATATTAGAGTAAAAACCACTTTTACTTATATGTATCATATACATTACCCAAAATATGTAACTTTTCCTGCAAACCTACATGATTTATGGATCAATAACCAAACTTCATTCTGCTTTCATCACAAAGAAATTATTCAAATGAACATACATAGAGAGAGCCCTGCATAAATTTTTAAATAATTTTATTTTTGGTAAATTATTTAAATTAATTTGTAGCCCAAAATAATGCAATGTCTGTAAGATAATGTTCACTATAATAATTTGTAATTGAAGTAAAATTGTCAGCTTTCAATATATTCATTAAAACTTGCTGCAATAAAGAAAACTATGGAAAGACACTAGTATTTATGTATTCTGAAGCTTTAATTATATCTTATAATTTCATTACTTTTAATAAATATTAGTAATTAATCAAGTATGGAAACAGTAATTTAACCCTTTAAAAAAATATATTTTTGGTGCAGTTTGGATCGGTATACACACATTCGATAAATATCTGAACAACAATTTGGAGATGTAAACTTTGAATTTTTCAGCTAGATTTAATTAAGGACATGCATTTCATAACATGAATGAAACTGGAATGAAAATTTAGCAGTCTTGTACAAATTTTGAGAAACTATTATTATAATTCTATACCATATATTTTTAATAATGTTTAGTATATACTTCTTGGCTCTCTTTTTAAATTCATTTGACATCTGACAATACCTGTTATTAGTTTATGTAATTTATATCACATGACAAAATTTTCTAATATTAATTAATTTCACCTGTTGTTTTCCCTGGGAAGAGGGGAAAAAAAAACTTTATTTTTCTGACTAAGAACTCCTTTTGCAAATAACCAGTATATCAGTGTAATTGTCCTAATAATACAATAAGTTCAGTTGACAATAATAGAATAAAGTATTCTAATATTAATTGTTGTTAAATTAGCCTGACAACTTTATGATTATTGTAAATTATACAGAGTTATTTACATATTCTCTTCTACATATGTTATTTATATATGCCCCATAAAATCAGTTTACAGTAATCCTCCCATTTATGTGAGTAACTGATTCCACAAAAACAACATGTAAACAGAGTCATGAAAGCTGAATGGTCAAGTAGTTAAGGTGACAGCCTACTGCTCCTGTGACCTAGGAATCAAATGAAGATGAGTAAAAAAACCACAGGAATTTTTTGGGATGTGTTCTGCCCAGATATATCAGGTTCCACCCTTCAACACTTGGCCACCCCACTGTGAGCTTTTGAAGAAAGTTGTTTCCTTTTATCATGTAATAGTAATGGAAAAAATATTTCCTCCTCTTCTGATTCAGCTCTTAACTATGTTGTATCAAACAATTCAATGAGAAAATTTTGATAAGAGATGCTACAAATAGATTCTAATCATTATCTCCAGCTTATTTGGAAGAAATCAAAAGATGAGAGTTGCACTTATCACCATGCAATTATTTTCTAATTTATCAAAATATATAAATTCTTGCTACTTATTCCTTTCTCATTATTATCTATTAAACATTTCTAGTGCTGCAAGTATTGAAGTTGAAATACAATACTTCACAGCTATTGGAATGCTATATAAAATATTTCAGAATACAAATGAACTGGCTGCTGAAAACTTAAATTCTAGACAATGCTAATCATGTTCTTTACATTTCATTTAGAAACAAAATATTAAAAAAAAAGATGAATTAAAAATAAAAGACTATTTGATATATGAAAAAAGGAAGTTATTGTTTAGAGCAGTGCACAAGTCAGATGAAAAGAAACAGAAAAGTAAATCAAAAATTTCTTCATATGGCAAAAAGTTATTGTACTGCTTTAGGATTTAATAATAAATTCAGAACAAGAGCTAACAGTTTTATAAAAAATCAAATGATTTCAATTTAGAATAGTTATTTCACATATAAATAACACAATATATATTCATTGCATTAAAATTTTATGTTAAAAAGAAAATACCAAATTTAAAAACAAAAATATCCATCTTGACTTATTCAAGTTTATAGTTCTTTAAGATTAACAACTGTTTATAATAAATAATAATTTATTGAAATTAGTAAATCCAATACAGACTACTAAAAAAGGAAATGGCAACCAAATATTTACCCGACTTAAATATTTCGCATTTATAATAAAAATTAGCAAAATTAAATGTGTAATAATCAAAAATCCTCACTCCTGAGCAGTTTTGAAGAAAAAAGGAACTTCTTACACTGGAGTCTATGAATCCAATAGTTTAAAACTGGTTCCTTGTTTCTAGGAACTGCTTTGGATCAAGGATTTTTGTTATTTCTTACAGGTTTAATTTTATTTTAAACATATACTATTTAAAAGTCAGGTAGTCATTTGGTTACCTTCCTCATTAGTTTAATTTTTTTAAAGTTTGAAATTCACTAAATTTTCAAGCAAATGTGTGTACTTAATTCATTATGACATAGTAATTAGTATGGCCTTGAAATTTATTAATCATATATTTGTTTTCATACTACAAACACCTAATTCATAGCTTGTAGAAATGAAAAAAATTTATTAAAAATATAAAATAATTCAATAATTTAAACTTTAGTTCTCATACCATGCTATCAAGTTGCGATGTTTGTATAGCAGTCGCTTGTCTCTCACCCAAAAGGCTAGTGTGAGTCACTTCGACCGAAAAACTGGGAAACCAGCTAACATAACGAGAACCTTGGCAAAAGTAGTCAGTGTAAAAATTTTAATATGAAACCCAATAAAATAATTTCCAAATTAAAAAAAAAAAAAAAAAAAAAAAAAA
>NW_019384859.1:44733-54444 GCF_000671375.1 Centruroides sculpturatus
TATTTATATTTAATTTAGGCATTGGTCTTTCTCTTTTAATAATGTTTTCTTTTTCATTATATGGTCTCGAGCCAAAACTTTTTGAAATAAATTTTCAATATCACAATTACATTCTAAATTGCTAGCCATAATGTAACGGCTAAAATTAAAAATAAAATTATAAAAACTTACTTGTTAAAATAAAATGTGTGATGGATATACAATTATACATACCTGGTACAAAATATTCAATTGTATGAATATACTTTAAAAAAAAATTATAATTAAATATAGTTTTGTGAATGAACGTACATAAAAATAACATAAATATTCTTTACTTTTTAAATATTAAAACAATCCACTTAATTAAAATTGCCGTCTTCCAGTGGCTCATGGATGGAATCAGATACGATCTTGGTAGGTGTGCGGTGCGTGCATGCATGCCAAATCCCCAGGATGCCGATACTGGTCAATGTCAAATGCCTCTTTTGTCACATCACTAGCATATCTCAAAGGACGTGACAGGGCCATTGTAGATTTTAAACGTTTCTCACCATAGCTGTAAAAATCTAAATTTGTTAAACTTAATAGTCGTTTGTTTTCTAACTAATTTGTTTTAGGACTGGGTGTCCACGGAAATTTCCAACTTTTCGGTCACACTCATTGAACTGGAAAAATTTGTCTTTACTATCTAATATTAGGAAGAAATCAGTCCCCACTGTACTAGGCCAGAGATTGGTTCAGTTAAGCTTTTGTTTAAGTAAAATTCCAGCTCTTTCATCAGGTTTTCTTTATGCCCCTAACTCCCTAATCTCTTAATTATTTAACTACTTCTTAAGTATAAATAAGTCAAAACCGGTTACTTTGTACTCGAATATTTGTAGTCTCGGGAAAAAAGTGAAAAAACAAATTTTTATGACAATGGATACATAAATCGTAAATTTAAGGAAAATAAATTCTAGAGCTTTTCTGTACCTGGTGCATCTCTCTCATTCATTAAATTTAGTTGTAAATGATGCTACCAAAGTAACGTTTAATTTTTTAACATTATACAAGAATTGTACACGTTTTTTTCTACATCCCCTTAAAGATGGGACAGACGAAATCATAATATCACTGGTTTAAGATTGAAATCCGTAAGTAATATAAAATGGGAGAGCGAAATAAAAATATCAAATATTTTAATGGATTTTTTTAAACTCCTGTCAACTATACAGAACTATCATAAAAACATACCAGTAAAGTTATAAATATACTCATGATTCACTTAATCGGGCGAGAGCGGTCAAATATCTAGCAGGCAGGCGGCTAACGGCCAGAACTGGTCCTGGATAGAATCATTGCAAGCATTATGTGTGTGTACTTTCCACCAGCTAAACTGGGTGAAGTTGGTGCTCTGTAAAGCACATGCGCGAATGAGTATACCCTAGCTGTTTGGAAGCTGACAATACAGTAATACCCTGAACTTATGCGATAGTTGGGACCAAGAGATAACCGTGTAAGTTGGGGTATAATTTCAAAATTTGTGTAAAATCCAAGTCGGATGTATGTAAGCTAATATATGTTCTCGTTAATCTTATCTCTTCTTTTGATTCGTTCATGGTTACAAGAAATCACACATAGAGTCTCTCAAGTCTCGGTAGATATAACAAACACAGAAATAAATAACACAAAATAAATTGTAGCTATGTGTCGATTCCACACGACACATCCGAACATGTAAGCTGCACAACAGCTTGGGGGGAGTGAGTAATCAAGAGTTGCGTGGCGCTCAAACAAAAGACGAATCGACCAGATTTGAAAATCGCGTAACTCCCGATTCGCGTGAGTCGAGGTATTACTGTACAGCGCTTCCATTCCGCCACTAATATTCGAATATACAATAGCAATCTTATCGTTTTTCACACGTAGTATAGAAATTTCTAATAAGATACATAATGCAGTTATAATAAAATATTAATTTTAATTATATGAAAATAATCGCACAATATGTAGATTATTTATTTTTTAGAAAATACAAGGGAAGCGGCGCTTCCACCAATTCCAATGACGGCACACCACTGCAAGACATACATGACTCATACCATCCAAAAGGAACCTTTAACTAAACTAGGGTTGCACGAGTCACCTGTGCCTCATACTATTAAATTAATATATTTTATCGCACCTAATAAAATAATATTGATAAATCAAGTATCATGCCTTTAGGATTATTGGTTATCAAAATATATGTGCTGCCCCAAGGGAAAAGGGCAATTATGTCTGTCGTCCTAACTAGACATGTCTGTACGAGTCACATGTGCCTCGTAAAGCTGTTAATGTGTTAAACAAAAGGCAATGGAAATTGCTGGGGTACTTCAAATAGAAACCAACTTTAGCGCTAATGATGGATGGTTAGAGAGATTTAAGGGTCACCACAGCATGACTTTTACAAAGCTGTGTAGAGAAAAAAAATCTGTCAATACGACCTCAGCTGGAACTTTGAAAGAGACAGCTTTACAAGAGATTGAGAAATCGTATAAACTGAAAAACATTTTCAACCTTGATGGAACTGGACTTTTCTACAAATTGCTTCTGGAGAAAACTGCTATGTTTAAAAACAAGAGTTGCTACGACGTAAGCAAATCAAAGCTGAGAGTTACAATCCTTCTCGGAGCAAATTCTGATGGCTCTGAAAAGCTGAAGCCCTTAGCTACAAGAAAATCTTGACAACCCCAATGTTTCAAGGGAGTGAAGAGTTTGCCCATCATATACAAGGCAAATTCGAAAAGTTAGATGACTTCCAAAATTTGGGAGAAAATTCTTCACAAATACAACTCCCAATTTGTTCAGCAAAAAAGGAACATAGCATTCATTCTTGACAATTGTCCTGCTCATGGAAAAGTTGAACAATTAATGTGTTTACCCTATCACCGAATGCCACTGTAATGCAACCATTGGATTCATTCGTTCAAACATCATTATCAGAAGAAGCTTATTTTGGATTTGATTCATTCAGTAGAAAGCAGAAAATCGATTGACATTTTCCTGTTAGATGCAATTCATTACGTGAAGGTTGCATGGGAAAATGTAACATGCTTAACCATTGCAAACTGTTTTAAACATGCAGGATTTCGTTCTACAGTGGCAGTTCAAGATGAAGATAAGAGTGAAGAACAGAATGTTCAATTGGATGAACTGCTGTGACATTTTCACAATCTATGAGAAACTGCCTCTATTGATGAAACCGACTACAGCACAGCGGATGATTGCATGGAGGTGTGTTATTTAGCGAGTGTTGTTGATATTGTTGAAGAAATTCAGGATGAGAATAACAAATCTGGAGGTGAAGAGAATGAAACCCTAAAAGACCTAACCCCAAAACCAATGCGCTACAGGCATTAAGAATCCTTAGACATTACTTGCCAGCAATTGACAATTGCAACGATGATGTTTTAAAGGCATTCATGATAGTTGAAAGGAAAGTCAAGACAGTTAAGTGCTCAAAACAAACACCACTGAACGAATTTTTCAGTTTATCATCTACAGAATTATTGTAAATGGAGTACAAAATATATTGTAAGCCTATACTGTTGTATTTTCCTAATTGCAGTTTTATGGTTTTTCAACTTCGCTTTAGTTGTCACATTGGATAACTTGACACATTTCCACTTTCCCTTGGGGTGTCAACTTACGCAACTTTGACTGTATATAAAACTACTATTATTATTTAAGTAAATTTTATTTGGAATGATTGAAAATTATGAAGACAATATGTAAAGGTTGTGCAATTGGCAGCCTTTCAGATTATTTAGAATATATCACAAAATTATATTTATTCACATAAATATCTAATCTACATTAGAAAAAAAATAAACCACACCATACAAAGAACATACTTATATACATCAATTAATTTTCAAAATAAATATTTTAGTTTGATAGCAAAGCATTGCATTAGAAGAGCTTAACTTTTACATATAAGATAAATTGATCTTTGAAAATAAGTTTTTAAAGATTTCAGTGAACTTTATCTAAATATTAAAGTATATGTAGATAATGCTACATTAAGCAATTTCTCAATTAATAAATATACTGCAAAAGTCAATGCAAAAAGTCTAAGACACTATAATATATAAGATTTTTGGGTTGGAAAAATGTAAACCCAAAAATCTGCAGGTTGAACTTTTCTATAATCAAAATTCACAAAACAGAGTTAATTAGAAATTAAAATAGAAATAGCAATTATGACCCATACATGCTTCTTTTAATTAAATTAAACAAAATTTTTTATAAGTGATTATGGTCTTCATTTCANTATAAAGAATAAATTAGCCCTTTCCGCTTTGGCATTAGAATTAGCCTCCAGCCAATAAAACTGGCTGACACTCGTGGGCGTAGCCAGAGTTTTGTTATGGGGGCCTAGTAGAGGCCAACTCGACACAAAATTGAATTATTTCAAATTATTGTTCGTTAAAATGGAATTTCCATAAGAATCGACAATAACTTAACACACGTAAAATATGAAACTTCCTTTAATCGTACGTTCTCGTAACATTAATATCAAACTCTAACAATGCCTTAAACAGAAATTAACCAATCAATTATTTTTTTTACCATTCTTTAATATAGTTCATCGTCTTTAATGTAGCTAGATATAGACCACGGGTGGCCGACAGTCTTTTCCTCCGGGCCGAATTGGAAAGAAAACTTTTTTCACTGCCCGAACCAGAGGAGGCCCTAGCGAGATTTTCGGTGATGCGAGATCTTATTGTAGTGTAGAGACTAAACTGTACATACAGATTATGGATACACTTTTCACATTGGGCACAGAAGGCCGATGACCTTTTTTTAGGATCAGAATTTCTCAACTTTCCTATAACTTTACATTGTCAGGTTGTAGTGAATTATCGCGGATCCATTCAGCCAATTATTTGAAGTTCAGTCCAATATTCAGAGATTAATCGCGGGCCGCGGTACGTTACGCGCAATTAAAACTAGCTTCAACTTTTTATTTCTTTTTGCAAATCGGCTCAATACTTTTTCGGCTGTGATTTTCCGGGGAGGGCACCGGGTTGACTGGGGGCGTGCCCACCCATGCCCCTTGCTGACACTCTTTTGAAAAGAGGGATTATGTCTTTTTCATCCACCTGATGAAAGATACCGATTCTTTATAACTAACAACATCACTTTGTGAGAATCTGAATTTAAGATTCATTTATTTTTCTAAATTATAAAAATTGATGTAATATTTTGTCGCAAAATATTCGACAATTTTAGGGAAATTAGGAGAAGATAAGAAAATACAATTTCCTTTCCCAACCATTTATTTCCTTAGAGAATTCGCATCTGTGAAGTTAGCGGACTGGGGTGGAATTGTCGGGACCATCGAGCGGTCGACACTGTCGTGTGAAGATGTAATGACTCGCCGAGGAAGGTTTACCATCGTAAACCGTTTAATAAATTTGAAAATTTCTCTTACAACAAATCCTTAAAAAGGCGTAACACCTCTCCAAATTGAAGATGTTGGAGATGATTAGTGAAAATTATACTGAAAATTTTCTTCCCCAGGGGGGAGATGTAAAGAGAAAAATCTCTCTTTCAATTAAAAAACAACTTTATCCACGTGTCGCACTGTCATCGACATGAGACATAAGAAAAAACAATATGGCATAATCGATACATGGTGAAGCGGGAAAAGATAAATAATAAAAAGGAATTGATATAGTGAAGAATAAACTTTAAATGTCGTTTCTTTGTTTACAGGTGAGAGTGTCAATTACATTTCAGAAGTGTTATTTCGGTAATGTAACTTTAAAACTAATAAAATAAAAAAACTTTGTTTACAGAGCAACACATCGTGGTTTATTTCATTTGTCAAATCATTCCTTTTTGAAGAAATTAAAAACCTTATATATATAGATAAAAGGTATAAATTGTGTAAAATTTAATGAAATAAAGCAAATGTCCATTCAAATTCAACCCCTCCCCCTAACTTTGAGTTGTCATAACCCCCTCCTCCTTCCAGTATGGAAGGCCCTAACAAAATAAAACCATGCATTATTGATAACAACATATGCTGACTCCAGTTTACAGGTTTTTTTGCAAATTTTATATTAAGAACATTTGGGTGGCAGAATGGCTACAAATACAAGATAGCTTCAAAAAGTTCTGGAAATTGGTTTATTACTGAAAAGTATGTGTAGGACTGACAAATCAAGCAACATGTTCTTCAAAGCATTGTCCTTCGGCAACTGCATGCTTTTGCCAATTCTGGTATAGCTGCTGAAAATGTTTTTTGGAAGCCATCTTGTGACAGCCCCACAGCATAAATGTCACAGTCTGTATAACCTTGTCCGCATTCTAGAAGTGGTGTCCCTCAATGGCATCTTTCGACAGGAGAAAGAGGTAGAAATAGCACTAGGTCTGCTGTGAGCATTTGTGGCAGTGCTTTTGCCAGTTGTAAACTTGAGAATGCTTTGTGGCAGATTTGATGTAAGCATCTTTAGGTCTTGGAGGATTTTTTCCCCAATAACACACAAATGTGATATTTGCATGTTGCTGTTCTGCACACATTTTCACCAGGTTCTGTTTCTCAACATCTCACTAACACGACCTTTGGTGAATAGTAACTGTTGTCGTCTTTGCAGCGCATATGGAATTGTTTGAACACATTTCTCTATTCCTGGCATGTTTAACTAAGACATGCATTACACAATTACACATTCTCTTTGACTGACTAACCCAGCATAATTCTGGAAACTTTTTGAAGTTACCTTGTATATTGGGTGGCAAGAGCAAAAAGTTTTAGAAATGCTGGTCTAAGCTATAACACATAGCAGGACCTTCCTCTCCACCAAATATTCACACATTATTTCCAAACACAAACCAATCAGCAGAAGGTGGCAATTTGTCGTAGTGCTGTACTTTCCTTAAATTTGTGTGTGTTTGGTGCAATTTTGGAAAAAAATATACATCATAGATGCCATAGGCAATATTGACTTCGCTTGGCAACAATTAACTGACAAATGCATGAACAGAGTGTGGAAGGTATGGCCAGAGGGATCTAAGAATTCTCAAAGAGAGGAGCCTATCATCGACCAAATTGTCAACCTAATTGATACAGCAGGACTAGGAGATGTATACGAGCAGGATATCAAGGAG
This sequence comes from Centruroides sculpturatus, assembly GCF_000671375.1. Taxonomy (NCBI): domain Eukaryota; kingdom Metazoa; phylum Arthropoda; class Arachnida; order Scorpiones; family Buthidae; genus Centruroides; species Centruroides sculpturatus. The sequence continues at coordinate 51,856 of NW_019384859.1, forward strand.
TTAATGCAGGTTACTGGTGAGACCCTTACCAATGACGACCTTCAAGAACTGGTAGAACAAGGAATTTGTGTAGAACTGGAAAATAATGATTCTGAAAATGAAGAACCCAAAGAATTTCTCTACAGATTTCCTTGGTAAAGGTTTGGTAACAATAACTGAAATCATTGATCAAATTGTAGTGAATGATCCAGATTTTGAAAGGAGTGCAAAAGCAAGATGAGGCTTTTTGGATGCGATCTCTTGTTACCGACATTTGCTTAAGGAAAGAAAAAGAAAGCAACAAATGAAACTACATGACTTTATCGCAAAAACAAGAATTTCAGAAGAGCCAGGACCTTCATCATAAAAAAGTGAACTTTACATTTCTGTGTGCATATGTTTGTGTGTTATTTGGTATACATTATTATGCAAATTAATATAAAAATAACTTAAAATTACAGTAAAATCTGTTTATTTTTGGTCGCGTATTCCCCTTTCCTTATTTACTCTGTATTGAAATGACTTTGTTTAATGTTTCATTTATCACTGTTGTCTAGGAACATGTTAAGCAAGGTCTTAATGTAATTCAGTTTTTCAAATTTTAAAACCTTTGTTTGAATGAATTCCAGACCGCCATTTATTTGATTATTATTTAATCCCTTTATTTTCTCAAATTTATCTATTGTTTACATATATATTATAGAAATGTATATACAGTTGAGTCCGCATAAGTCATCATAGACGACTACACACCATCGGTTAAGTAGTCGGTTTTCTGTGGTCCCAGCCACCTTACATAGGAATTAATGTTAAAAAACTCTGGTTTACTCGACACCATTTAACTCGTCCACACTGGAAGAATCAACATACTTTTGCTGTCCCACACTTGTTTAGACGTCTGATAAGTCGACTCCCCTCCTGTGAACTCACTTTTTACAGGAGGGGAGTCGGCGTAATTATTAATATATACATATTAATAAAAATGCCTTAACATTTTATGTATTTTTATATATAAAATAACAACAGATAAACAAAGAAAATATACAATCTATATCAATGTCACAGCAGAATTTTGCATTTTCTCAACGTCATGCATTATTTGTAGCACGTGTTTCACATTTTTGTTAGAAATGAATGTCTGAAAGCTAACAACGCTTGTGCTGAAGGAAATATACAAACTTCTGTCTGAATTTGAATGTAAGAAAACTTTGCAAAACAAAAAACTTTCCAAGAATAACATTGGTGGGAGTCCTGAAAAAAAAAAGGAAATTAAGAAACTTTTTCTTGAATCTTTGTTGCAGCTGACTCATGCGACTTCAGTTCATTAATGCATTATATATGGCTGGTCATTGAACATAAGACAAAATCGTTAATACAGTAGAGCATCGATTATCCGACTCTCGATTAACCGTCACATCGGTTAACCGACCGTTCTAGTCAGCAAATTCAAATGTCCGCTAGTGATGTGGCCCTACAATATTTGGCTATGTCTTGGCTACTTTAATAGTATTTTTACGTGTTTTAGCTGGCAACATGGCTCGACAATAAAAGGGAGCCAGTATTTAAACGAGGCTTAATTTTCTAATTTTTAACGATACAATAGCGACGATTATTATTTTAAAAAAATTTTTGTTAGGCTTAACATCGATGAAAATTCAACGCGAAGTAGGTTAATAGCGACATACTAATATACTAATTACATGAGATATACTAATATACTATACCAATAATGTATTTTTTCATATTTTTCGGTTATCCGTTTTTTCAGTTATCTGACCAACCTCAGTCCCCAATTGAGTCGGATAATCGATGCTCTACTGTATATTTAATATAAGACACTATAATCTCTATTCTTCTGCCATAGCCTGAAATAAATGTGATTCATAGAGCTCCCATGGGGAATCAAAACTGACGCTTTAATTTTGTAAAGTAACATGCAATTACAAAAGATATCATTGCAAATAGAATGCAAAAATAAAAAAAATAAAAAAAATTTAAAGGATGTATACTAATTTTCATGTTTTAATATTACAGTAACTTATCGAGTTACGACCATTTGCATTTACGAAAAGATTTCATAAAAAAATTTTTTAAATGTACCAATTTTTTTTATACTTTTAGTCAAATATATAACATATACACATATATCTTGCACGCTTCTGCAATTGATTAAATCATCTTTATTTTGTTGTGCAGTTAGTTACCCTTTGCATGTTTGTGTAAGGTGGCTAATTGTTTTGTTATTAGTTTACTTGCAGTGTAAATTGGAAATTCTACTTTATTTTACATTGTCTATTATAATTATACAGTAGAGCGTCGATTATCCGAATCAATTAGGGACTGGGGTTGTTCGGAAGATTGATGTTTCGGATAACCGATCACGTACGAAAAAAATATATTAATTTATCCCATCTTGACATTTTTCTCCGTTGCGTGTCGCTTTGCGTTGAATTTTCGTTGATGTTAAGCCTAACAAAGACTATTGTATCGTTAAAAATTATTTTTTTATTTTGTACAAACAAAATAAATATATTGAAAAATATAAAAACAATAAAAAATTATACTTCAGAAGTTAATTTAGTATCAAAAACGTAAAATATTTGAGTAGCC